>NW_020451060.1:2825385-2946351 GCF_003343035.1 Apteryx rowi | reverse complement strand
TATTCAAAACATGCCTGGATGCGATCCTGTGCAATGTGCTCTAGGTGACCCTGCTTGAGCAGGGGGGTTGGACTAGATGATCTCCAGAGGTCCCTTCCAACCTCAGCGATTCTGTGATTCTGTGATTCTGTAACCAGAGAATGTCTAATGAGTATTTAGTGCTTCTCAACAGTATATTTCTAACATGATGCAGACTATACGCACATCTCACTGCCACCTGCTGCACAGTTATTGTGTTATTCCAGGGAACCTCAGTTTCTACTCATGTCCTAGTCACTGTTTACAATCAAAGAAGGAGAAAGAAAGATTTCTTCAAGGGCTCAGTTTTCTCTTCTATTGTGGAGAATACACCAACTGATTATTGTTTGTATGTCATTTGAAAATACAAAATAAAATATACTGTATGCTATTTTATGTTTAATACCAACAGCTACAATTATAAGTAGGAGAGGAATGACCTGTTGGGGATCTTTTCATACAAGTAACATTCATTATATTGTGTGTAAGACACACTGCTTGCATAGCTGAAATAAAATAAATACAATTACRAAGACTACAAAAGACTTAACACCTTTACTTTTAAATTATTTCTCACCATACAAATGTATATGTATGTATACATGAGTTCAAATACAAACCTACACCACTCTAAATCTCCCTGTAAATTGTGCTCACTTGTATCAAATGTTCATCCAATAACTCTGTAATTTCAAAGAAAATTAGTCTTACTGTATATCAGTATTCTGCAAACACTGTATTTCACCTTAAAATAGAGAAGGATATGAAAAAAATTCAGTTTTTAATGAAATATTAGAAACTAACTTTTTTTGCACTGATTTTTGTCCTGTTTAGTTTGCATTTTTTTAAAAAAAAGAAAATAAATATTTTAATGAATAACAAAACCAGAAAATACTTTCCATTGAAACATTACAGATATTTATAAACAAGACTCCTTTGGATCAACAACAGGGATATGTCTGGTTAGGACTGTTCTGTAAATCTTAGCTTGAGCTATTTACATCTTTACTAATCTTAAAAATTGTTGAAAATCTGGCCCTTTTGAAAATAAGGTTCAAGACATAGCTAGCCTGAGAAGTGGGTGTGGTACAGAGTCATTTAGCACTAGTCACTTAAGGTCCTGAATCAAAATCAATACAGCTGCATGAGAATGGTAATATACCCCACTAACAAATTAKAGCAGCAGGCAAGGCTAGCAATGTAGCTGTCCTGAATCCCTGTTCTGAGCTAGTGTCTCTGAGCAGAACCGTAACACAGGTGCTTGTCCGGAGACCACTGCCACCAGACTCTGTGGTATGATACGGACTTACTCCAAGCAGTTCTCAGCCAGGAACTTGGGATACAGTTTTGTAAAGCAGTTTTACACCTAAAAACATTGACAGTATTCAGGCTCCTACCTGTATTACGCTTTTTAGGCATAGTGAAAGATAATGTTCTCTGAAAAATATTATCAAGGAGAGCACCACAGTTGTCCCATTCTGAATCTGGAAATTAATTATGAGTATTTGATAAACCACTTTATTACCAGACTACAATACACTGCAGTAATATATCCATACAAGCAATGGCTCAGATATAACCCATGTAAAGAATAGGGAAAAATACTTCAGCATGTGCAACAGAAGTACTGTGCAAAGACTAAATATTAATGTTAGAAATATACATCACCATCGTTTTGAAGCCCTTAGAAATTTAATTCACATCATACAGTAAACCAAGCCCTTGAAGCAGAGGAAGACTTCTGAAAACAGCTGTCCAGAGGTAGAGTTATACCTTCCTGTCCAAAGGAARCAGGGGATTATTAATAAGATTTAGAAAATGTTCTAATGAATGCACAAAAAGAAATTCAGACCTGCTTCCAGTTCCTAATAAAATTTCATCTTGGCCACAGTGATTCCTCACAATCAACAAAAACTGTTATAGTCAAAGCAGTTTGAACAGGCAAATTTTACAAAAGGCAAGGTTGCCATATGGTTATAAGAAACTCAGTGAGAATCAGTATAGGCAACTTATGAAGTAAAATGTAATTTAGTGCTAGTAAATTAATAATTATTTTTCTTTGTGATATGTTGATATATTAAAAATAAATTATTTAATGGATATATTTTGTTATTCTACTAGATTAATAAAGCTGTGAGAATCTCAGTAATATCTGGCAAACAATCAATTTGATTAATTTCAAGTATATGAAGAAATTCAGTTGATTTCTGTGCATATTCTTCTTATAAATCTAGTATACATCTGTGACACTCTTTTTTTGCAAGGCATATTCTGCTTGCTTTTCCTCTATCTCAGTGAAACTAACCTAAGCAAGTTTAACCACAAGGTACAGCACTATAAATTGTCCATAGCTAGAAACTTTTGAATCCTATAACAGAAGTTAATTAAAACATCTCGTCCTGCCCTACACAAAGCTATTGCCATAAATACTAAGGCCCATTTACTTCTTTGTATATGGCAACTCACCCACATTTCTGCATACAGATTAGTTTCAAATGATTCAAACTAAGTGAAATATGGTACTGGCATGCTTAGTTATTGCTTCCTATGGAAAATTATTATTTTAATAAAGAAAAAATCAAACTTCCCTAATGTCATTGAATCAAACTGACTTTTTGCTCTAAAGATTTATATGAGAACAGAATTTCAAAGAACATCTTTATTGGTCCATTTAAAGCAAAATGAATCAAATGAAAATACCTTGCTTAGTCTTTAACAGAATCTTGCTGCCAAAGGGGTATCATCCCTTACAGTGTGGGTGGAGGGGAGGAGGAAGGAGAAGGACAAAGCCCTGCACTGGGTGAATGAACGTGAAGATCTTTGGATTTGAACCCGTGAAGCGGGTGAGGGGGATGGAGCAGCCTCCTGCTGGAGGCAATCACAGGCAAAAGCAAAAACCATGAGAGCTGAGCTTTAGCCATGAGTGCAGGCGCTGACTGCAATTTTACCTCTTTCACACTCTTTCACACTTGAGCAAGTCACCTATAATCAAAGGACTGGAACAGTTTTTATCTAGTCCTGCTGATCATTGTAACTGATCTGTACAACCATAGCTTAAGCGATATTTTATTGTTTTATACAAAGTCTTTTTGATGCAACAGAAAGCCCTTACCTGGGTGAAGAAGAGGAATATAGTTCTCTAAGACAGAGGAGGGAAATCTCTAGCCATTGAGAAAAAAATATATATATATAAATATATATTTATACATATACACACACATAAGTATATTATATATATACACAAACTTACAGAAATATGTATCTGTGTATGTTTTCTATGTATTTATTATAAATGTATTTTCTTTTACCTATATAAATGTAGATATACACCAAAAAATGTACTGGTTTTATTGCAAATTGTTTATCTGGAATAGTAGCAGCCTAGTAGCAAATGTCTGCAATACAGGCAACTATCATCAACACTTGAGCAAGCCAGAGCTGAGCTGATGCTTCAGATGCCAAACTGCTGTCTGGATCTTCAAGTTGAATACAGGCTAAGGAAAAATAATGAAATTTTAAGTTTGGATTTCTGCAGCTGAAATAAAGCTGCTTTCATACTTTATAAATGCTTATCAGGAGGTTAAAAAGTCTGGCACTGATGTTCTTAACACTAAGTTTGCAAAAATTTTAATAATTTACTATTTTATATAACCTACAATATTCTCAAAATTAGGCAGGCATTCATCTTTTCAACAGTTATACCTGATGTTAAATTCAGTGCTATATCTGCGTATTCCTAAGAATGAAGAGATTGGTGAAGGAGGTTCAGTGGCTCTGATATCACATGCAACACAACAGTAAAAATGCTTATGGAGAAAAGTTCTTGTTTCTCAAAAATTTCACTCCAAAGTTACAGTCCTGCTAGAAGTTATTGCATGATCCCATCTYATACAGGTAGAATTGCATAGTGGTAGCTTTTGGCTGGCACTGAAACGTTAAGGATATCAGCCCTATCATTTTTGGTTTATGGTTCCACTGCAATATATTTTTTAATTATCATGAAAACATAGCCTTTTGCCTTGTAGTTATGGTGCAGTACTGAGTTAATGTTAGGCGGGACAACAGGAGAGTAAAGAAGAGATGCCAATGTTAGAGCTCTCCTCCTCTGCTGAATTGCTGAAATAATATTGAAAGCATATAACTAGTGTTTTGGTTCACAGTTGGGACCAATAAAAGCCTGTGAAGAATTTCTGTAAATTATACTATTCTGTGGGGGGCTAAGGAAATGTTGTTTCTCATTTAAAATAAATAGTCCCCCCTGCTAACTTATTCCTAATCATGCAAACAACAGAGGAATTAAGTAGGCTATTTCCATACATATGCCTGTTTCTTTTATGAAATGTAGCTCACCGGAAATTCAGAGCTAATTGATTTAGAGGAATTCTCATCTGTAAATTTTTTCCCAACATTGTAACAAAATCCAACCATTTTATTTTATCCAATTACATTTCTTATTGTAGCATTTAAAACTGACAATATTGAGTGCTCAATATGTGTGTTCTGTTTGCATTGCAAAACCTATGGGGTTTGCCTATAAAAGAAGACAAAGTATTATGTCACATTCACAGATAATAGTATATATGCCAAAGAAATTCTTCACGGAATAGAAACAGCATCACAATTTTCTGCAAAACCAATTGTTTTCCTCTTCTACTTTAAAATTTGTATGAGCAGCTTCCAGCTCAGAACACTTGCTTCAAAATCTGTTAATTTGCACAGACAAATGAAAGAGAAAATCATTTTAGAGTTGCTTAAAAACATTCAAGAAATGTATGTTTGGTGGTTGTTTTTTTTAATAATATATGTATAAAATCATCCAAATGGGGTTAGTGCTCTAAAACTGTACACAGGACTGAACTTCCATGCTGCTGCCAGACCTATGACCTAATCTCCTTTCTTTGAAACTCTCCTGATTTCCCCTTCCAGTTAAGGACATCTGAAAATGTGGTCATCTACTTCCATTTGCTTATCCAGGCAACTAGTTCTCAAAAAAAACAAGGAGAAATATCAGATTCCATTTTTTTCACAAACTAAACATTCATTATCACGATAAGCACGGCAGGCATCAGACTGGATGAAGAGTGGTTTGCTCAGCTCATTTCATAATGGTGATGCTTACAATTAAAATGAGTCCTTATGACACAGAGATTATGCCACGGATCCCCAGCAGTACATTTCAGTGCTTTAAATAGTCTGTGTGATCTTTGGAAGAGGACACTAAAATTACTTTACTCCTGTTCCAGCAACTTCACTGATATGATGCCTATGTCTACGGGTGAAGGCAAGTTATGAATAGTATATGCATGGTACTGTAACTTCTCGTTTTAAAGCAATCCTTGGGCAAAACTTCAACTAAGCTGCAGTGAATTCTAATTATTTGAGGCTGTGCTGCAGGTATTGCGATGCTTCACTAGCCATTTCATTCAAAACTAACTGATATAAGGATGAATTGTACCAGAAAAGCAATAGACCTCCTCAAAAAKAATTAGCTGCTTTCAGGAACACTAGAGTAGTTCAAGTCGTCACAGTTCACAGTGAAACAGGTAACAGCTGCACATCACATAACTAGAGCGATGTTAAATAAAAGATAAGATGGAACTAATGGAATTATTTACAAATATTTCCTTTTAGTCCCGGGCTTCATTTCTGCCTCTGTATTGCTTCATTTCTGCCTCTGTATTTCTCTCCACATGGTGGCAATACAATTGTGTGAATTGCTTTACGGTGTATAGATAGGCAGGCAGGCAGACAGACAGACAAATAGATAGATTAAAAAAAGAAAGAAGAAGGGGGGTAATAAAAATTTAGACAAAAAAAAAAAAATTTTGTGCCACGCAGTTTCTCAGTTGGACCATGCCCCGATCCAGATCACAGTGCAGCCTCATAAATAATTCTGGCAACACAACACAGGCACGGGGACAAGGACTCTCAAAGCTGGCTTGAACAGCACAGCTGTTGGATGTATGACTGTGACACTGTGTAAAACTTCCATAGATTTTTACTAGGTGATTCCAGATCAGGACTCAAGAACCTGGCAAATGCTAATTCATGATTATGATAGCATTATGCATTCCTATAACCTTACATTACCCACCTGACTTGAAATATTGCTTTTCTGGTGATGTGTACTCAGACAATTTCTTCAGACTCTCAAAATCTGCTTTTTTTTTTTTTTTTAACAAATTTAGAAGAACATTTCCATCCAAATAGCAGCTGCTATAGCTAAATTAGGAAGAAGCTTCTAGAAATCACATAGAAGAGTTAACTCTGATGGTATAATTTGCCTGCAACATACTTAGTAAAGAAAAATCTAAGGTAGGAAGAATGAGGAGCTGGGTGGGGGGAGTGCAGGGAGATACACAATCCACAAAAACCAAACAGCAGTATTTCTACTTCCTAGCTTTTCCTAGTGATCTCTGTCTTCTGTATTGCAGTATCCTGCTATATCCTCCAACATGTATAAAATATAAATGTAGAACATCTATGTGCAACTCAGACTTTTTAAAGCATTTTGCATCACTTTGTCTCTAGATATTAATCTGATACAAAGTACACATGCTAATGTTCAAAATTATTATTAGGTTCCAAAGTTATTCTGTATCTATGTACATATACAGAAAAACACACTCGGGCAAACTGCTGTTTTGCAGGACAGGTACTTAAAGCCAAGCAGAAGAAATCCCTCCACTGACAAATTCTCTCCCTGCCACCTTGCCTTCCCTGGAAGCCTCAGCCCTCGCCTGAAGCACTTACAGACTGACATAAGTCAAGATATACAAGATGCATCCTCATATAATTCTTCAGTATTCTTGTTATCCATATCTATTTGAAGTATTTGAAGTTTGGCAAAATCTTGGTCTGCAAATGATAACAGGTTTTTCTATGATCTCTTCTCCCTGGAAAATGTGTAATCTGACCAGTTTTTGATTTCCCATTTGTCAGCTCAATGGAGAATCATTTTGTTCTTGTGTTAGGTAATAAGCAGAAGAAGCAACCTTCTGTAGACCATTATTAATTTTGTATATTTTTATCATGTCCTCTATTCTTGTTTCCTTTTCAGATGGAAAACTTGGAGGTTTTTTATCCTCTCTTTATATAACTGTTGCTGTTCTCCAAAAACTCACATTTTCCTGAATATTATTCTTCAAGCGCCTCAACTTCTGCAGTATCCTGTTCTCGAAAGGAGGAGATACTTCCACTTGAAGTCAAACAAATTGTATTTTCAATTCCATTCCATTTCATCCTAATATTTTATTTACCTTTAGGACTGTAGCTGCATACTTAATAAAAGTCTTTAGCAAGCTATTTGCAGTGACAAACAGGCCTTTTTCATGAAAATTTAGTTCATTTCGTAGTCTCTAAGCTGTACTACCTAATTCAACCTTTTCCCTCCCATGTGCGCTACTTTTCATTTATCAAAGATAAATAATATGCCTAGCAGCCTTAAAGAAAAATCAAAGAAAATAGTTTAGGGGGGAAAAAAGAATAAAAAGTAGGAGATTGATTCTACAGTACTAAATCAAATAAAACTTACATAAAAGGTAGCATCTTAAAAGCCTGATTTGACAGAGCATACAGTTTAAAGGCAGAACTTGTCCTTGTTCACCTTAGACAGTCATGTTTTTCATCCAAGTCTAATCAGCAGAGACTTGAATTAAAAGAAGAGAAATCTCATCAGAAATTGTAAGCAAAGAAACATTCCACTAGTACCTTAAACTCCAAAGCAGTCTACGTAAAATGGTACAGGGTATTGGATAAACTCCATAACTCCTTAAAGGGATATTATCCTATTCCTCCTCAAGATAGTGTTAAATTTAACTTTTTTTGTTCTTTTCTGTTTTAATAACACAAAGCATTTCACTGAAGAGAAAAAAGCAGGAAAGGTGAAAGAAATGATGAGGAGCACCGATAGAAATTGCAAAGAATTGATGAGTCAGGGGAGAATCACACACATAGAAGAGGTTATATAAAGAAAACACCCCAAAAAAAGAGGATGGGGGTGGAGACAGGAAAAAAAAAAAGTAAAAAGATCAGTGGCAAAGGCTAACAGACAACTCATAATGGCAGGCAGGAATATGACAGGAGTAAGATATATTGAAGACTAAAGAAAATTGTTTTTGGCCAGAATTCTGCACCAATTGCCTGGTTATAATCCTGTTCTCCCACTGTATGCTTCTTACAGGATGAATCATATTTCTTAAGTTTTGTATACTGCTGGTCCTCAGAAAAAAGAAGAACATTAACGACAGCTGAAAATAACACTGTGGAGTTAGAAAAGTCTTCTGGAACCTATTGAAATGATGGCATTAGCCCAGAGGTTACCAGGGCCAATATCTTCCTTCACTTGCCCCATGCCCCAGGCTAAATCCTGTATAAGAACTAAATGACAAATTCATTAATGTAGCCTGAAATTCATGGAGCTCTTATCCCCAGGGTGCTCAGTTTAAAGATGGTACAGAAGTAGTCCTGGTGTATGGATTAAATCTATGCTTAGAGGAGGGGGAAAAATTTGAACATATTTTAAAAACAATGGAAAAGACAAGGAAGAAAAAAAAAAGTATGAGACCACAGTATTTTTTTTTTAATCTTTGCATTCCCTCTCTCCTTCTGTCTCAGAATAAGGATAAATTAGTAAAGAAGGATTAATTAAAAGAAAAAATAGACTTGGGGAGATATGAGAAGAAAATAAATGAACAAAGCAAAAATGAAATAAATGAAATAAAATGGCAAGAAAATAAAGAAACCACAAATAAAAGAACAAATGAATAAGATATTAAAATACAAAAATGAAGAAAAACAAAACAATAAAAGCAACACTGTTTGAATTAGGCTTCTATTTCTTGAAAGCCCATGCGTATCTACAAATATACGTCACTGAAGAAGCAGAGCAAAACTTTGGAGACTATAAAAGAACATTGCTTACCTGGAAAAAATATCTGATTACCAAAAAGGAAAAGTCTCTAGAATAAATAAGAATAAATATAGAATAAATATATGTGCATTTTCCTCAGCCATAGTCATACTATCAGTGCAATATTGCCACTGGATAGAGTTCACTCTTTTGGGTCACATAAAATTCCCTTGGTCTGTATCTGGTCCTCAAGATGGTAGGTTTTGAATGTGTTACAGAAGATACTACAGCTAYTGTCATTTCAGACTACGTTTTTTATCTCTACTGTCTTTTTTAAGCCTATTTCTTTGAAGTTATCAAGTCACTGTATGCATTTATTGTGTTTATGGCTAAACTTTTTTTCCTTCTAGTAACACATTGAGGAAATTATTTTCAGTCGGTCTTAATATTTGCTTCTACTTATGTATAGGAATTCAATATTTGACCTTTCTCTGACCATAAAGCCCCCCACAAGGACTCCCTCCTCCTAAAAGTTTTATCTCTTTTCTTTTTCCTTTCCTTGTTAGCTTTTATTTCTATTGTCTGTAAGTAGCAACAGCAGAATGCTCACAGATGCTTATGCCTGCCAGCCAGAGACTATGACCTCATGTAGGTCTTTCACTTCTTTCCATTATTTGCAAGAAAATAAAACTCTGCCAACTGGCGTGTCTTAAAATAAATGAAACTTAATTAGTTCTTTTAAAATATATTTCTTAAAATAAAACAGTATGGAGCAGAAAAATGAATCTTCAGCTTGTCAAAAGTTGGCATTTGGCAACATAATGGCAGCAGGATAGGACTTACATGAATTACTCATGTCACATTCTCTTTCATTTTGTTTGTTTGAGTTATTATTGGTCTTCTCAGTATGTCTAACTGGCATGGTAAGCCAACTGCAACTTTTGTAAGGCAAGCACTATTGTACTCTACTTCATCTGTTGAAAACTTGATCAGATTAACCTTTTCCAGTGCGTCTTCAGGGAGCTGTCCAAGAAATCTTTGGAGAACTGATGTCCAAGCTTTTCCAAGGCCCTGTGATTAAACTCTGTGGCACTTATGACATTAATAAATCTTATTCTTTTKGTTTGTTTGTTTGTTTTTAAATCAAGGCTTTAAATGACAAAAATAAGTAAACAGAAATGTGACCTCACTTGGGATTGCAGTGTATGAAACTACTCAGTCTAATGACAATGTTGCATGCCAAGTTTCCATTCCAACCGGATATTTCACACAAAGTTAATGGGAAATCTGTATACCTTATGCCCATAGTCATTCAGGGACAACAAGAAAATAACAGTAGTAGAAAAATGCTTGCAGAAAATTTAAAAGTCACAAGAAAATAATTATGGACAAAAATAAAGATGTTTGGAAAAAAAGCAGAAATCTGGTGACATGAAAGTATAAACTATGAATCTGAAAAACCTATATCTTTTACAAGGTAGAGCTCATCATAATCAGCAGAGCCAAGAAACAATGGTTTATGGTTCAAATTTCACACCTGTCATACACAGGATTCATGAGATTAGGTATGGGAAAACCAGTATGATTCAACCCTTCTAATAGCTGTTAGACTTAATTCACACCAACATAATTCTCAAGTTTTTAAATACTCAGTTTAAGGTCTGATCTGATTATGGTGGTTCTGAACTGCACTACTAGCAGAAGYACCACAGCAACCCTCTGCTTATTATTATTTTAATTATATCCAATACTTATTAGAAAATAAAACTAGGATCACAAGGCCAAAATGATAGTAATTTGGGATATAACTTTTACTAGTGTATCTTCAACGAGCCTTTAGATTTTTGAAGATTCACCTCATAATCTTAAAGTATGTTTTTATATCTGAAAGCACTATAAAAGACTACAGACCCTGTTCTGGATTCAGTAAGTCATTTTAATTTTCTCTATACTAAAGTATAAAAGCCACTGTAAATTTCTGTAGCCTAGTGTTTCATTACACACAAGTGAAAACATCAGTTCTTTATTAATTGTACTTTTGATTTATGAAAAATGATATAAGTGGAATTCATGATCTAGAATAGAAAGGACATATATAAGCAGATCTTTCAAGTTAGACATTAATTCATTTATAAATCTAAATAATAATAATAACAACAACAACAACAACACACTAATGTGTTATACTTCTCTCTGTTATTTCTCACCTTTTTTCTTTAAATAGTTTACAAAATCCTCCTATTTTCTAATTCCAATGGATACCAGCAAAATGGATGGATTCTGGCTTATTTACAAAAGTCTTCCTGAAATACATAATGTCATATTCATAAAGAAGGCTCCTTTTCTGAATCAACTTTTATAAATATTTATAACTTTCCAGGATTAAATTACTAGCTATATGGATGAATAATTAGTTGAATATGCACTTCATTGTCAATAAATACATAGATTTTATGGAATCTTTCAATTATAGTTTAGCATATAAATATAAAAAAGCCTAGTTTTAAAAACTGCTGATCAGCCAGGTCGTCTTACTGTTTTTACTAAGAATTATTTGGCTCATCAGTTTTCTGAATAAACTAACTACTGGGGCACATATGACTTCAAAGATATAACTTTGATATCAGATTAAAAAGATATTGACTATAGATTAAAGCAACAAGATTTAGAGATGACAAAAAATAATTTTAGAAAACCTTGTCCCTTTTAAAATGTGATTAACAATAATTGTAGAGGCTTTAAAATTGCTGAGTGAAAACGTAATAAATATTGGAGGTCAGGAATCCTCCTGGAAATGAATGCCACATCCATATGTAAACCTTAAAATTTAATAAACTGTTCCAGCTCTATTCTTTTTCTCACTCTTAGAATCACTAACTTACATTGGACTCCACAACATTTGGGGTTTTTTTTTAGTTTAAGTTATGGATCTCCTGTTTGATATATATGCATCTCACTGAGAAAAACCATGTGTGGATATGAATATTATAATAAATACTCTTTATCCTAGGAAGCACACTTCTTCATATGTCCATTCAAGGCCCTCACTGAATGACTTTAATCAATTCATTCTTGAGGGGAAGAAGATCCTGGGCAATAGATTTGGCTTTTGTAATTAGATGGAAAAGCTAGATGATGTTTCTTCTAATTTATTCAACATTACCAGTCAGTTCTAAACACCCAATCTTAAACAATATAGTCAATGCTTTCTTTTCAAATGTTCATAATGTTTTAAAACTTCAACCAGAAGATTTCAATTCAGAAATAAAACACAGCAAATTATTTAAAGAAAAAAGATCAGTGAAACACAATAGAATAAAGATGATGTGCTGTTATTCTGCTGCGTGCTTAAAATATATTGTAAGTTAAACAGTATATATACAAAACTTCTACTAATCTCATAGCATAATTACAGCATTTTCCTTTAAACAAAAACTGGTACAAAGTTAATTCCCATTTCCTGCAATTTGCAGCTAAATCACAGGACTCAAAAATTAGGAAAATATTAACTTTTAGGAAAATAACATTCAAGCTTAACGTGTGTTGTATCAGAGGGCAAGAAATAGTCTATTTGTAGTAATGACAATACGAATGAAAACATTTTTAAAAGAAGTTTGCCTAGATCAGAATCCTCCTCATGTATGTAATGGCATTACCACTGCTTTCAATTATTGAACTTGTGAGTTATATGCAGTTATTTTGAAAGACAGAAGCTCCTTAAACATATGAAATATAGATCAGAAAATGTGTTAAAATTGAAAGCCCTTAAGACCAAAGAATCTTGGAAGACCCTAACTCAGCAGTCAGCCTCTATTCAGTTGAGGCACTTTGGTTTAGGAAGAAAGTTAATCGTATATTTCAAGTCACAAAAGAATTTAGGGTATGCTTAAAAAGGAGGAAGCTACAAGTTTGTTGCAATCGAAAACAAAGAGGTGGGGAAAAAAGAGCAAAAGAGGAGGTCGTCCCATAAGAACAGAGGAAATGATCAAATCAGGAACCAGAGCCTCCCAAAAAATTGTGAAAAAGATCATTGTGAAAAAGGGAGAATATCCACATTTAAGGGACAAAGCACATGGGGAGGTAGAGGGATTCACATCAACCAGCAGCGACTGGGGACTCTGCCAACTAAAAATCAATGTGCCTGTCACCAGAGCAGCTTCAGAGAGCCAAGCAGATGTCTTCAGAAGTCAACAATACATACATCCCTCAAACTGAGTTTGAGTATGAGAGAGTATGAAAGAATGCATTTAGAGAAATTAATACTCCAGAATTTTTTCCTACTGGGAGACTTAACTTCTCTCATGAAAGAACAAATGCTAGGGGTTTTGAAACCAGTTTATTTTATCATCATGGCCTTAATTCAAAAAGGAATGCAGACARCTCCTAATGCAAGATTAAATCTTGCTTTCATGAACTGAATAAAAGTATCACTGAATTTCTTGAGGACTGGAGTTCACTATTTCCAGGTTTCCAAATGCAAAAGGCTAGTGCAGGAAGCTGCTTACCCAGTCTCTCTAACTCATTTCACTGCTGGAGGTTAATCTGAAAAACTTGAGTATTGTGGTGCTTCACTACATGCTCTTCACCAAATTTTAACAGATCAAGTATAACTAAGTAAAACTCTTACTGCTGCCACCACAAAACTGCAATAGGTACTTGCAGATATAGCCAGTTTGTTACTGCTTCAGAGAGACCATGCCACATGCCTATCACACCTGGCACAGCATTGCTTAATTTTAATGCAGGAAGTTGYTGTCAGTTTTCCCAGGGCTCTCTCCAATCACACCATTGCCAGAGCAGTACCTCAGCTACTTCCAACTTTATGTTCTTGCTCACTGTTTTCTATCATTCCTCCCGCAGTTTTCATTTCACTCACTGCTGATGCGTCTAATAGTGTTCTTCCATAATGGGTCACACAGGGTGTACTTTGTTACCTCTTGCATCATAAYAGACTAGGTATTGCAGCATTGTTAACTGTTTATAATGCACAGGCACAAACCTCTCCCTGATGGGTCTTAGATGTAAAATAAAAGAAGCTTGGGAATAAAAAAAGAAAAAAAACAAAATCAAATTATTAGTGACTGCTCAGTTAAGTTCTTTTCTCAATTACATGAATATCTTGTACAATTACAGTCATAAAGCAGATGGGCATAGTGACTCCTTGGATACTGTATGGTTTGGGATATTGTACAGTACTTATTATTAGCTGTAATCTTCAGAAACAAATTATACTTTTACACATAATCTTTCACACAGAATCTTCATCAAACAGCAGCATTTTAAGATAATGTAAAGTACTGAAGTACTAAACTGAAGTTATATCAAATTATGCAACCCTAAAAAGGAACACGGAGGATTTCACTGAAATCTACATAAGAATTACTTAAATAGATTCCACCACTGTTTTCCTTATGAACTTGCTGAAGTATTAAAAAGAGAAGACAGCAAAAATTAGTTTCACAGAATTCTGAAGTCCCAGGGTAGAGTGTAATTATTCCAACATATCATTCCTCTCTACAATAAGATGAGAGCAGTGAAAAAACTCAATGGAGATTAAAATGAAGAGATATTGAAAAAGATGATGAAGGAACTGTTAAGTTAATATATATTATTAGTTGCCACACATTCTTTTTATTATTTATTCACAATTTTGTTCAAAGACGTACTCCAATGAAGGAAGTTTCATAAAGAGTAATATATTAAATTACCAGGAAAATCAATGAAAAAGGGAAATTATGAATGTTTAATTGTTTATTAAGAGGTAATGACCAAGACTCATGATTCACAGTACTTGACCATAATCAAATTAAATTTAAGTGACACATTCCACCCTGAGTTATCCTCAGGAACATCATTATTTCAGTGGAGTTAGACATTGTGCTCAGCTACAACTGTGGTTTGAGTTATGTCTGGGAGATTTCATTTTCAAAACAGAAGAGAGTTAAATCAACACATTTTTTAAGGACAGCCTAACATCTCAAATTAAATAAGTAATTTGAGCATAATATTGAGACAGATAAATAACTGAGATGTTTTACCACTGGTAACAGGATCTAAGCTGAAGCATCTCCCAAGTGAAGACAATATTTAAGCAGAAAGAATGGTGTTCCTCTTAGTGAGAAAAGCCAAAGTAAATAGAGAACAGCTATAAGAAAAAGAGTATTACAGAAAGACAAAAGGGAATGGAAAGTATTGTCTTAGGACTTGGGGTGAAAAACTCAGTATGTTAAACTGAAACTGTTGCTGTGGAAGCATAGCTGTTTTCAGTACAGGCTAAAATGTGAGTCAGAAGTATAAAAAGAGAATATAAGCCATGGTTGTACCACGCCAGACAGTATCTCACTACTACACACATGTAAATACATCTACACACATATGAAACATCTGTGTACAGCTGAGGAGTAAATCTTATTTAAGTTTCCGCACAATTTAGAAAAAAAATTATTGCAGGCCAACACAATCCATAATGATATAAATTTCAGCTCAGTCACTAAGCTATTCAGATATTTTGTGTTTCAGTTTTAAAATTTAAAGAACCACAATGGTTATCTGTAAGTATGATTTGTTTAATACAGTTTCTCCCTTGATATTTTACAGAAAACAACTTCAGCAAATTCAGAGTTCTACCCCATAACCCACAGGAGAAACTAGCTGCTTTGAAGCAGGTATTAACAGCTTAGATGTCAATCCTACTCAGGTTCTCCTATATGCTTCAATTCATAAATGAAAATAAACCAACTGAATATGTAGCATATAAAGCTAAGAATTTGTGGAAGTTTTAAGGTCATAGCCATAGCTAGCAATACAAAGCATTAAACCTGTGCCAGATGGTGCAGCTAATACGGGGACCATAACTTCCAATTTCTCCTCACCTTTTCACAGGACTATGACTATTAACCTAGTTCTCTCTAATAAATTTGATGTTTCATTTCAGCTATAAAAATTAAGTATTTTACACTTTTCTAAGTAATTTTGGARTTTGGCTTTGTTAATATGTACCCAAACCTTTTACAGAAGAGTCCATGGAAAGACAAAACCAACGTAGTTAACCTGCAGCTCATGGAGCTTCCAATACATGCTCTCCAGAGCAGGCAAAAAGGCTGTGGTGGCCAGGCCCTACTCTTCCCTGCGAATGTAGGATTCATCCTCACTCATCCACAGAGTCTCATGTTCCTTCTACTGCCCAGCACCACCCAGAGCAAGGTACCCATGACCTGCCAGCCCCAAAAGCAGGTGAGTGATCATGTCTTCTCCGCTTGCACGGTTCTGAATGACAAGCGATGAAGCAATTGTATACATGAACGATCCTCACAGTTTTATTTTCCAAAAGTTATTTGCAAATTACATTAAAAAGTAGCTTAAATTGTATATATATTTTATATATRTATATGTATTACAAATAATAAGAAAGGCTGCTCTAGAGCCCAACATTTTCAGATCATTCAGTACGGTAAGACAGCTCAAATGTATGGTCAGATAGCTCAAAGACAGAGGTCAAAGGCAATAATAGTTACAAAGGCAATAGTTACAAAGATGCCATTTTGCACTGAAACTTCGAACTAGAATCTGCAGCCATTCTTATTACTAAATACATTAAAAAGTAGCAGCAGAAAAGTTGCTGGTTTTTTTGTTACCTTCTCTGCTGGACTTAGTTCAATAGGGCAGAACTAGGCTGGATAGATTCTTGTATTTTACTTTATTCTTTTAATATAAAAATGGTACTAGATAGTATTTACAGCTAGTAGGAACTGAAGTTTCACAAATTAATACAGTTGATACTGTGTGCTTTTTATTATATTTGGTAACAGATGTGGCTTGAAGCCTCCCTGAAATAAAAAATACATTTACAGTAGATGTATTATTAGCCCTGACAGGGATTCTTCAGGAAAAATAATGGTATCATATCTTACAACCTATTCAGACACTTAGGTGACAACTGCATTTACTGTAAAGCCATTAGCATTCCAGTTAGTGCCTTTTCTTTCAGCAGATTTTGAGCTGTCTCAAGGAAATAATCAATTTAAAGTTAAGTATGTCTGTTCAGTGTTAGGAGTATGGCAGAGGAAGAAAYACTTCTTAAAAAGTCTTTCTTTTTAGAAGTGAGATCAAGTGTATACAAAAAAAATTCAGATCATTTTTGTTGGAAGTTCAATGCAAATATTACTAAGAGGTTCATAAACCTGCTAGAATAGCAATTATAAATAGAAGCAGCTTTATATTATGAAAAGCTGTCAGACTTTCACACAGAGATGCGTCATAATTTCAAAACATTTTAATTCAGGCAACACATTATATTAGGTAAAATTTAAACACAATTACTGTCATAACTGTACCAACAGACATAGTTGAGATTATAGATAATCTTAATAACATACTGGTTACTGGAAAAGGATAGATCAACATCTCAAGTGGAAAATGTCTTGCCATTACCTCAACCGAAGTCAAGAAACAACAATAATAACCCTTCAAATAAATGACTAAACACTGAAAAAACAGACTGTCAAGGCAACAGAATTTGTGAACAATTTGATCTGAAAAAATACTCTTATGAATTATAAATGCATCAACATAACTTGTGATCAGCCACTGACTAATAACACAAAGCTTAACAATTAACCTTATTATTCTTAATGAATAATTTAAGGTAACTCTACCATTTTATTTTTGCAGACAATTATACCATTCTGTAACTTTTACTTTGTTCTGTGTTCTTATGTGTTCTTTGTTCTCTCACATTATAAAACCCTTCTTGGAAAATAAGCCACAAATTATCCTTACTTTGTAACACTACCTCTCTTATTCTTTCATGTACCCTCATATTTAATGGCATATTTTTAAGAAACTGTGTAATACAATCCAAATTAAAAAAGATTCCTGCAAAATAAAGTCTAACTCTTTCCCAACAGTTCATTGAAAGCTCAGGAACCTTTCCCTGACTGTTTAAGTATACTGCAAACCCAGAGCCTAAGGATAATCATCATTAGATACTATTTAGAAAACTGATTTAGAAGTATTTGAATGCATACATGGACAGGCAGAGCACTGCACTATGCAGAACATGATAATTATCATTATCATCATTCTAAATCCACCTCCTATCTGATCCCTCTTCGGCTATTAATCATTTGAACAATAATCAGATCTACTGGGGATTTTCCAATAAAACAGCTTTCTGCCAGAAAATGCAGATTAATTGAAACCAAAATCATTTGAGAAAAAGTGCAATTTTTTATCACACTGAGGTTGGGAAAGAAATTTCAATAGCCAAACAACTATTTTGCAGATCAAGCACTCCACTCTTCTGACACAGATGTTTGTGGCTCAAATACTGGAAGTCTAGCAATGCAAAGCTTGAAGAAAAGAGACACGTGTAAAATGGGGAAAGATTTAAGTTTCTTATCTATTACCATAAGAAATAAAGAGTTAGCATTCTTTCTGTCTTGCTTGAGCTTAGCAGTTAGCTATGCTTCATCACATATTAGGCAGAAATGGTAAACAAGATCAGCAGTTAGAAAGCAAAACAATTAGACATCAAAACAAGATCAACACCTAAGGTCTGCTACTAAATAGTAGTGATAAAGGGTCAGAAGCTACAATCTTTTGATCCTTTTGAATCTTTTGAATCCTCTTTAACTGCACTAAGAGCCTGCATCAAAGGAAACTTCTAAAACCCAATAAGCCAAAGAGAGAGAGAGCATCTCACCAGCAGAAACATCTTACCAAAAGAAATACTGATCAATAGGGAAGTCTTTATGTTCTTACAGTATTAGTCCTGTAGATTGCAGTCAGTTCTGTTAAATAAACTTTTGCCTTTGCAGGTGGCCCATAGCCTCAACTTGCTTGAAACAGAAATGCTTTTGTCAGCACTCCTAGTACGAGCAATGCAGGGAAGGAAGTGCATCCTATGGCAGCAGCTCCAACTGTCAGGTGGTTAAACTGATTGCCTGAGACAGGTTCCTATTTTTCCATTCTCCTCCACCTTCATAAACACAGGAGAGAAAAGTTGATCTCTCTGATCAGTTAATGAATTAATTATTTCTGCAGAATACAACACCTCCGATTAATTCTGCATACCACTCAACAGCCGTGGATTAGAACTCAAATATGACTGACCAAAGCTCGAGGACCTGCTCTGAATCTAGGTACTTGTCTTTCTTCCTAAATCCTCTTCCCAAATATGCCCATCAACATTTTAAAAATCCTTCAATTTTGCAAATTTTTAATGAGAAAAGTTTGGAAATTTTCTAGAATCACGCAGGAGAAGAAAATCATTTTCTACTTATCTCCGATTAAAAGTATGAATAATTTTTCCACAGTGTTACAGGGATTCATTTCCACTGTTCAATATTTTGTCTTGTGGCACAGGAGCAGCATGGTCTTATCTTGGCCAAGAGCCAAGTACACTGCAAACAGAGACTGATTATAATGATTTGTGGTGATCAGGGCAATACAAATGGAAACACAGTGTAATGAGGCTTGGCACAGGCCATGGGTCACCAACTGACAGGAGAGCAATATCTGAAACCTCTGGAAAGGTACCCACAATATCAGTGTGAGTCAATGGATTGGCAGTCAGCGCTGACATTTGTCTACAAAACTCCTCAGCAGTAGAGACAGGGAAGAATATTGTCACACAGATGTCGAAAAACATGCAAGAGCAGGGTGCCCAAAGAGGAACAGCTATGTTTCAGAGCAGAGCTACCACCCACAAGCCCAACACTGAGGCTGCCTGGGAGGAACATATACTGCAACTCCATTTAATGCTAAAAAAAATACTGGATATTTATGTGGGAAAAAAAATGCCTAGTTTGGCTGATGCAGAATATTGCAATTAATTARTTGGTTTGGAAGAACTTCCATAAATATAATTTCAGTGTAATGTTACACTGGTTGCATATTTATTTTTTCCATAGGAGAGTCATGTAGTCATCATCACTGCTGGCTAGATGAAACACCACAGTTTTCTTTGTGGTAGTGAGTTATAAAGCTGCAGTAGTAAAAATTATTTTCTCTGTTTCGGGGAAAAATTGGAAAAAAATCATAAAATGTATCATCTTCAATTTAAGTTTAAAACTTTCAGTGCAGTTTTATAAATGTAAATACATTATTCTCAATCATTCATATCCTTTGTGTACTTGGGAATAAGAGTTTCATGGCCTTCACTTCCTGTTGCTTCCTTTTACTAATTCCAATTGCCAGTTTAGAAATAAAACATATTGAATAACAGCAGTTACATGTGAAGTTAATCTGTAACACAAATTGTGTTCCAATTTTGAAGTCACACTGCAGCAAATGTAAGCCCTTCAACAAAGTTAAAGGATGGTTTTGATTTACATTTTATTTCACCTTATATTTTCATAATTGGAAAACAAAACAAGATGGGAGTTAAATACAGGAAAGTTTACATCTAGATCAACACTTTCTTCCTTCTTTTCTGAAGTCTGATCTCCCTAGAAATTCAAAGACCATCACCAAATCTCCTGTTATCTCATGACGACTCACCAGAAATAATTTTTTGCTGTTTCTTTTTCCTTCATCTTTGCAGGCATAGAAATAGTCTCTTCTCAGTCTCCTTGCAATAAGCAGCAGTTATTGACTGTGCAAAGCAAAACATTTCACATGTATAAAATAAAGAGAGAGAAAAAAATAAACAAATAAACCTTCAAATATCTAAAATCAATAACTTTCATTAACAGATTTTATTGGCCAAATTCTGTAGTCCTAACTCACATAGGAAAATTTCTCACTAATTTCAGTTGTGTTTTTACCTGAGAGAAAAAAAAAAAAAAAGATTTTGCCTTTTTTTACAAAAAAGAAAATCTTTTTTTTTTAACCTGTTTGCTTTTATATGCAGCTTTACTAAATGCTGAGAAACTTAGAGGAGAGTAAACATTCGTAAGTCAGATGATAGAATTTAGCCACTCATACAGCAGAGATGAAGACAAAAATTGAAAAGTGGTTATACCTCAGAACGTTCATAGTTTTTTCCCCTCCCATTCTACTTCRCAGAACACCAGGGGTGTTTGAAGAATTCAGTGTATGTCTGGATCTTGCTCAAAGTAACTATATCTCCTTGAAAAACAGTGCTGAGATTTTGCTTTTCCCTTCCTCTTCTCCCCTTAAACCACCCCCCTTATGCAACACAGCTGAGTAAGAAAAAGCAGGGACAATCTAGCCTCAAAATGTGAACATTCAATGCCCTGTTATAGAGCAAAGACAGAATAGAAAGGTTTTATAATAAAATTGAAACTAACTATAGTCATACTGCAGAGCCCTGATAGTAAATCTCAGTGTTGGTATTATAGTGGTACGACACATGCTGCTTAGTCTACTGCAACTGTAGCCCTGAGCTGTGGTTTAATGGTGATTACACAGGGAGTTGGCACAAACTGGTTAATAGGCACAGCGCTGAGTGTTAGCTTCATAGCCTGGAGAAGCAGAGCAAACTAGAGCTGCTGTGGCATTAACGGTTACTGTGCTGCAAGGGTGTTTAGCAATTAGTGGATGGAGGGTATGATCCTGATATACAGCAAAGCTATGATTTAAAAAAAATGAAGATTTTTATTTGTTTTTAATTAATTCCCTTCCAGCCCAAAACTGTCAGGGCAAAATGCCTTGTAGGAAGGCATTCTGTCTCCTTCTTTCACTCTCCCTCCTCTTTCTTGAGACCTCACAATTTCAGAAATGGTATCAGAAAAATAAAATAGAAGTTAATTCTCTAAGCAACCAGCTTTAGAAATTTTGAATAAATACTGTTTATGTTATCCCACACCGAAAGTCACAAAGTGACATCTCATTACATTCCCCTCTGAGCCATCCACTGCTTTGACACAAATAAGGTAATTTCTTTTCCCCAAAAGTATGTGATTTTTTTTTCCTTCCTGACTTAGTTAAATCCCTACTCATTTTGTACTTCCCCATAATTCATTAGTCCCCCAACAATATTTTTTATCCTGTTATACTGTTCCCAGTGCAGTCATTCAATTCTTACTATTTCGCCTTTAATCTTTTCTCTGCCTCAAGGTTCAGGTTTAGATTGGACCAAGGAAAACTCCAGCTATGATAAGGATTTATTCTGCTAACAGCTTGTACCTTTCAGGTCAAAGTCACAAGCTTATATCAGTTGCACAGTTAGAATCACAGGCAGAAAGGGACCTTGAAAGGTCCTCTAGTCAGTGATCTTGCCCCAGGACAAGGTCAGCAAAATACCTACATCATTCACAACAGCCTATCTTTTTCTTAAAAACCTCCAGTAACAGAGATTTCTTAGTACCCCAGGCAAAACATTGCAATGCTTAACAGTCCTTACTATTGGAAAAATTTTCCTAATGTCTAACCTAAATCTCCTTTGCTGAAATTTAAACCAATTACTTCTTGTCTTACCTACACTGGACATGGAGAACTGATTATTTCCTCTCTCTCTCTCCCTCTCTCTCTCTCTCTCTCTGAAGCAGGCTTTTATAATTTTTAAGACTGTTATTAGGTCTCTCTTCAGTTGCCTTTTTTATAGACTAAAAACCCTTGATTCATTCACTCTTTCCTTCTGTTTTCTAGATTTGGATCTCTAACAGTTGTTGATGTCCTCTGGAATTTTCTTCTGTTGATCGACACCCTCCTTGAAGCAAAATCCTTTAAAATTTGGTTCCATTGCCTGACATATTTGGCTTGGTGCCATCCAAAAATTTAATAACAATGCTTTCTCTTCTGTTAATCCCCCAACAATTGATTGGGTTACCAAATCTACCAGTTCTATGAGACGCACACCTGGAGTCCCCTTAGATACACACTGGCAGTTTAAAAAGGATTTTTTTTTCTTTTAGTTGTAACTTGTCAACAATCCCTCGACAGCAAAAGAAAAAATATCACTGTTTTTGGAAGCTCTAGGAATCCTTAAGTAGTTGCGAGAATTAAAGTAAGTTGATTAAATCATTAGATGTTTGCCTTGACGATGGTGCGTGTCTTCTGTTCGTTACGTTATTCAGAAGGCTAACATCACAACCTTTCTTGAAAAGATCTTTCGCATAACCTGTCTTTTATACTACTCAAGGGGAAGCTCTGCAGTAAACTTTATTGATTTTAAATCGTTCAATGATGGAGTTTTCCATCACAGATAAAATCCTGAAGATTGGTTAGTCCTTTTCCAGAGGGCAATGCTGAATCTCAACTACAGAATTTTTAGATCCTTTAGCTTGAAATGTAGTCAAAGAAAATGGAAATTCACTACCATAACTGAATAAAAACAGGGAAGAAAAAGAGTACTCTTGTTGAATCCTGAAATACAAGGCAAAACCTGCCTCCACTTCCTAGACCTTTCAGAGGAAGTAGTCAAGGGTTGCAGTGACCCCCAAGGCCAACTGGCAGGAGATACTTATGTGGGCTCTTTTGAAGCACCTGCTAACTGGTTGTGACTGAATGGTCTTTAACTAACAAAGTAAAAGCCCATATTCAACTTTTCTCCTGCTATTTTGAAGTCTTCACCATCCTCTCCAATTAGTCATCAACAAGGACAATTATAGTATGTATTGAATCTAGCTGCTTGAGCTAGTATCACAAAACCTACCTTTCCAGATGCCTCCTTGAAGATTAAGAAAAAGAAATCACCTCCACAGAGGACTTGAGTCCTGGAAAAATAAAATCAGCCACTTCATCTACTGGACTACAAAGGAGTTGATTAGATTTATTTTACTTCGTATTTTCTGCAGAGAAAATTATTACTTGTAATAAAATAACAGTAAAAAGGCAGGTGCATCATTCTCCTTGGTGATATAACCCTGTTCACTTAAGCTTTGTGTGTGATTTCACTGTGGTCTAGCAATAAAATATGGGGCTTATCCTATTACCCTATTAATCATCATAATACTGAGAAAGCAGTATAATTTGCATACAGTAGAGTTAGGACTACACTGCTGTGTAGCAGGAAATATAATGCCTGGTTTCCTTGGTGATTTCGTCCCTGTCAACAACAGAAGCAAATACTGTCATGTATTTCTGAGAAAAATAAAATTAACCTGACCAAAAGATTTCATTTATAGTACTTCATCAGCAAGAGGCAAAGTGCACCAATATTAGCAGAGCTATTCTTAAGTTATACAAACCTTCACAAAAGCAAAATTTGGACCAAAATATACCCTTGCTGAGTTGACTAATATATTTTTTAGTATTTGAAAAATCTGTCATATTACTTAATCAAGAAACATCTTACCAAATCTAATAATTATTAAAGAATAATGCTATGCAAATGGGAGAGAATATATCTGTGTTCTGTCATCTCATTATCTTCATATTTATAATGTATCTTGGCAAGTATTAATTGGCTGCTGCATTAATTTTTAGAAATCAGCTATTCTTATACATAGATTAAAACTCTGGATACTATTAAGGAGCGCACAGATTTTTAGCTTCAAGCAATATCTTTTCATTTTAATGGCCTTAAAGTAGATACTTTTGCAATTTATATTACAGCCTACAGAGAAACTGTAGCTTAATGACATCATATAAAGATTATCTATTTGAAACATTGCAACTGCAAGGAAATTCATACAGATACGTTTTATAATATCACAAATTTTATTACAATATACTTTTGAAAGTGATGAGCTTCACTTAAAGAATTGGAAGAAATTAGTAGAACTGATACTCTAGGGCTAGATCCTCTATCTGGTTAAACCTAAGTGTATCATTTCATTCAAAATGGATCCCCACTGAAGAATATCCTGTAATAGGATCTACCCCGAGTTGTTATGCCTGAAATCAGTGGAACACAAAAGAAGAAACATTAAAATAATGTTTATTTATTCATTAACTTTATATATATAAATATACATAGTATGTATACAAACACACACATATGTGTGCGTGTGTGTTTCACAGCTGGTGGAAGAATAAGACCAGGGCTGCAGTCCCTAAGGAACTTAGTCATTAAGTTCACTACTGGATTCTGTAAATCTTCACAAATGTTTCCTTTGCCTTCTCTTGAAGTGACTCTGTAGACACATACTAAACCATAGACAAGAAAAAAAATGAAAAAAAGATAAAATACTTAAAGTTGACTGAGGCACTGTAACGCTAAAGGAAAGTACTTAATACAAATAAGAAATCCCTTCCTGATGATGGAATTTCTCTATTTTCATAAACTGGTAGGTAATACATGATAAAGTATATTTCAGGAAGTGACTGCTGTATAAAGTCCCCAAGAAAAATTACACTTTAAAAAAAAGGCAGGGGCTGACTCTGAAAAAGAATCATTTGGAAGGCGAATACATAATAATGCATGTTATTTCTCATTTTATTACATAACATCAATGTGTCAACATCAGCTTTTCAACATTCACCTTGGACATGGTCACCTCATTTTCAAATATTTGGTTCTTTGAATTTCGAAGGATGGATTTAAGATATGTTAAAAAGTTAGGCTTTGGTATCTTGAGCAGGACAGTCAAAATAAAAGGATTCAAAATCCTCTTTCAAAGTTTTGCTTTGTTCCATAAGAGCATTTTTCTGTTTTGCAAGCATTTTTCACACCTTCTAAGCTACCTCTTTTGCTCCTCAGCCACCATAATTCCACTGCAAACAACATCTGAATTTTATACTCCCTTTTCCCTTTATCCCAAAGGACAGTCTCCAATTTCAGCTCGCAGTAAAATTAAATTGCCATCTGTTAGTGTAGCAAAAAATTGCTTCTCATGTAAAATATGGCATATGGAAAAACGAAAGACCATGCATCTTTATTTAATACTTAATACATTAGATAAAATCAACAATGCATATTATTTCTGATTTCTCAGAAGAAACTCTCTCTATTCCTCAGAGCATCTTTCTTTTTTTTTTCAATTAATTTAATCAATTTTAATTACATATTCCATGGAAGTAGAGGGAAACCATATCAGYTGAATAACATAACATAACATAAGAGACATTTTGTACCCGAGATGGCAACCACACAATGTTTAGACCAACTCACAACACTGACACTATCATTTACCTCACTTGCTTCAAAAACTTCTTTCCCATGTGATCTCATCTTTAATTTCCCTTTAACATGCCTCTGCTTTAGCAAATTAGGGCATGCATTGCAATACAGAATACTTTAAACTTTACAAAACAATTAAAATATGGTATACTTATAACTTACGAAGGTGAAATAGAACTTTTAACACTTATCCAAATTTGTTTCGTTTGCCCTAAGATTACTGATCAGCTGAAGACAGAGAGGGTAGAAAGGTGGTGGATCTAAGCATTTGGAGATGGATGCCTTGTAATAGTTTGTGCATTCCTCTTTGTGAAGGACAGAGTATCATTTCCAGTGTCAACTAATAATAATTTGGTTTTGCTGACTGTAGATAAATCAAAGAAGAAAAGAAAACAACAATCAATTATCCAAAACAAAATAATATCTTGGTCCATAAACGCATACAACAATGTACTTTGTATATATTTCCAGTGAAGTACTTCAGCATATGAAGAAATTTACCAAGCACCTCCATTCATTTTAAAGGGACTATTATTTCCCCAGTAATGGRGGAATAGATCTGAGGTAAGAGAAATATTTAAGGGGAGGTTGGGCAAAGGAGATAAAGCTAGTTATGAGCAGACTTAGACTCATCAGTGCCTAGTACAAGCTGATATAGTTACAATTAATACTGCCAGTATTTTTCTAGACATAATGCAGAGAATAGAACAGTGGTATTCCCTGTTCAAAGTAATATTAGATCTTATTTCTTTGCTCATACAAAATAGTTATGAACGACATTACATTGAACAACAAATTACTGGAATAAATTTCTCTCATTACTAGAAATGTTTTTTTATGAAAACATCTGCCAAAGAGGAGGCAAACTACCAGCCAGTATACAAACCACCACTGGATAAATTCAGGTCTGGCTGACATCATGTATAACTTCTAAATTCGTTCAGAAAGCCTGGAAACAGGTGTCGGCAGAATGAAGTTCAAATTCACAAGAAACACCATTTCCAAGGAGCATGCAATCAGAACAACATAACTGAATCAGGGACAGGTGATAAAATTACGCATAAAACATAAAACAGCTGGGTCTGACCAGAGCACTTCTGGAAAGACAGAGCTTAATCAAGCAACCTCACATCTCTTAGAGGAAGGACTACAGTAAAGTGGGCCTCCACGTGGTACTATGTAACAGCATGACGGGCGAGTGAARAGTTAACAGGACTGAAGTTTGTCAATTGATATGCAGAAGAACTGATAGCACGAGAGCTGACCTGAGCAAAGCTGTTGAACAGAGGACTTAACAGGACTAAAGTCGTCTACCAACCGATATGCGCAAGGACTGATGTGCGCAAGGCTGCGGAATGATTAACAAGACTGGAGAAGTGAAGTCTGCCACCTGGAACCTGCACGGACCCCCGGGGAGGGGAGAAGCAAAACGGAGGCGTTGGGGTCTTGCCTCGCTAGCAGGGTCCTCCCAAGCAGACAAACAGACAGTCCTGTGATTGCGAAACTYGCWAAAAGTYAGCAAAAGCAGTGTTTGCCCAGAGCCCCAGCCGTATAAAAGGAGACTTGGGAGCTAGGAGAGTTTGAGCAGGAACGGGAACGTGACCTGATCATTCTCTCCGGCTGGACCGTGAGTATCCCTCCCCCCCCCCTTTTCCTGGAACGCTGGGTTAAGGTAACTCCTCGAGGTTGAGAGCCCTCTCACTAGGAGAGTGAACAAGAAAGTTTTCAAGAAGGGATAAGGGGTCCTTCCAGTTAATAATGCAGTAATCGATGGTTTCAGGTTATCCTTTCTAAATTAGTAATCGCATTATTTTAATGGATGTTACTAATCCAAGAACTTGTGTGAGGAAATAAACATCTTTTTTATTATTATTATATTACTGTCTCAGTCGTTGCTATCGAACCTTCATAGCATGACAGCGTGACACAGCATGAGCCTTCTTAAAAAACACAGTCCCGATAAAATAGTGCAGGAAATTTCAGTGGTGATGATAGCAAAAATAATACTATAAGATAAACGTGAAATGAATGAACAAAAATTAGACAATGCAAGTTGTTACTAAGAAGTGCATGAGAAAATAATAATAATAGTGTAGTGTATAGTGTTTGGCTTGAGGAGAAAAGGTAGGCAGGAAGGACAAAAGAAAAAAACAGATAAAACCTTACACCCAACTCTCCTTGAAAAAGTCACTTCCTTAGAATAAATAGGGCAGCAAAAGAGACCAAATACATGCCCAAGAATAGCTAAAAATGAAAAAAAAAGTAACAGTATTTGTACTGAATCCTAGATGCTTGAACTACAGATGACATCAGTTACATCTGTCTGTGTAAAGCCTTGAAAGGAGAAAGGATTACCCAGCAAATCAAACCCAGAACTTGAAGATCTGCATCTCAAAAGACAGTTAAGCACTTGAGTTCCTCTACTCTACTTAAGATGCAAGCTCCTCTGAAAGATAATTTAGCTCCTTTGAAAGATAATTAAAAGAAGAAAATCCAAAATGTGTGGGTGGGCGTGCATGCACACAAGCGCGCGCGCACACACACACACACACACACACACTCATACCTCTTGATTGCCACAGTACTACAAACCTAGCATCTAGAGGCCACTCCTAAGCATAGGAATATACAGAGGGACTACCTGAAACAAACAACGGGTCAAATTTTGCTGCACCAACACCAGAAGGAAAACCCCCTTTTATGTCAAAAAAAGTCTTGTGGAAGAAGCAAACGCGAAATAGGAAGCCTGGTTCTGTCTTCTTCAGCATGAGCACAATGCCCAAAGGTAGACTTCACCTTCTGTACTCTAAAGGAAATTCCAACACTCAAATACATTTGTTAACAGACTATTTTATTAACACTCCCGGTTTTTGCTCAATGCTCCCCGCTGCAAGTAAATAGCCTAGACCTCAGGTTCAAAGTTGAACATTTGTATGAAAGTCCTTCTTTGTCTTACAGCACAGTGCTTCTTCCACAGTGCCATCATCCTCTTGACAGTCATGGCCAAAGTTTTCCTTACAGAGTGCTTCTTAAGAAGCAAAGGGAGCCTTTAACTAAAAGAAGTATTTAATCTAATGTGTTAGCTAGTGAGGAGCTGGAGAGGAAGGGTAAGGCTTTACATTACACCAGTAACCTAGCAAGTTGGCCGACTCCAAAACTCCATTTATCCCCTGTGCTTGCAGTGCCCCCATCTGCATGCTCTCCTTCACTTCAGGTTTAGCAGTCTTGGACCACAGGGAAAGAGCGAGAGATGTGCGGCTCCTTGTCACTTAATGTGTGTTTCATTATGTAGCTGAAGCAGTATAATTTCCTGATTCAGGGTAATCACATTTCACATTTCAAGCCAATCCCAGGACATATTCAGACTTGCTGTCCAGTTCTCAGGAATTTTCCTTTTCTTTCTTCCTGGAGGGGTTCTTAAAATAACGCTTGCAGAGAAAGTAAGTCAAATTTGTAAAGTTGGAGTAACAAGATGGCACCATGCCATGTCAATTGGCTATTTCATGGTTACTGTGCCTAATCTCAGGGCCATTATTGTAGATGTTATGAATGCATACAAAAGTGTGGTCCCATTAGCACTGACAGAAGTTATCCAGGTAAATCTTTCATACATCAGTGACAGACTAGAGTCTTTTGTACAATGGCTCAGAATGCAAATGTGAATATTATGGATTCATAACACCAAGCACATTACATTCTTTTTAAAGTCATTTGTATAAAATGCACTGTGCAAACCTGTAATTTTTAAGGCTTAGGTAAAATTATTGTGTTGGTCAGTTAATGACCTTGCCACTAAACACTATTTAATTGAGTTTTGAAATGGCAGCTGTACAGCAAGTTCCTCAAAAATCAATTCAATTGATTTCCATTTATGCAGATGCACAGAGTTTTACAGTGGGTGAAGTTCTTCTTTTCAAGTAGATCAGATTTGGGAATAAATTCAAATTTTCCTTCTCATTTTCTGGACTTCACACAAATATTCCAAAAGATTTTCCCCCTCCCCACCTTTTTATGAGCCATCCAAAACCTTCTGTTCAAAACTGTCTCCAAAATTAAATCAGAATTATAAAGATTACAGAAACTGAAATGTGGACTCAGATTTTGCAGTTTAAGCCATTTGGAAAACACTTACTCAGCTGCCTTATATTTATATCCTCCCTCTCTCTGTATAGATACACATATATACTATAAATAGTATACTTTATATTGCATAATTGTATTGTAAACATCCAAACATTTCAATACATTTGGAGTTTCTAGAAAGGGAAAATAAGAGAAAAATCAATATTAACTGGAATACAGCAGGCTTATTTCATTCATACAAGTCAGAGAGGAGCTCTCACTTCTCCCATGTATACAGTGTAAGCAGCAATCCTGTTGGTCCCTGTAAGAGTGTGGCAGGCTTGGGTTCAAGCAAGGGTTCCACAGCAGCCAATCAAAGCACATTAAATCATCTCCTAGGCGTCCTGGCCCCATCCAACTTTTGCATACGTACAACAGCATGGAGGAAGCTTGTCCCCTGGGAGACTTCCCACACACGTCTCTGTATTCCTGATTGTATATGGACTCTTTATCACCTTAGAACCTGGGAAATTTGAAAACCGAAAACCAAAAAAGATACAGGCAGTCATTTACTGTGCAGAGTGCAATATTATATGGCTGCTTGCCTTGCACTATACAGCATATTCGTGGAAGTGAAGCATTAGGTGATGACACAGCATCTTGAAGCCAAAGTTGCTATACTTGCAAAGCAGAGACAGGCAAAGATAAAATATTAGGGCACTTTACAGGATTCCTTTGCAGATGTGTCTGTCATAGATTTCCAGCTAAGAAAACGTGAAATAGACATATAGAACTGTTGTAGCTGAGTTCCACATCCAACAGAAGCTGATTAAAGATCATAGTAATAGCTTCAGGAAATGGCATTATAGTTGCRGACACAGGCTTTGGTAATAAATGATTAAGACATTAGAAATATTGAAAGTTGAATATAGAGTGACTGTAAGACTATGTCTCTATTAAGTGCAAAGCCAGCAGAACTCACTTTCCATTTCCACAAAATCCTGATAAACAGAAAATGTTCCCCTTTGGGTTGATATGTACTGCTCTTAATGTGATTAAGGTTGCAGRAACTGTCTTGGCAGAGGAGATTAGTACAAGGAACTGACCTCTCTTGGGCAGTTTCTCTCTCTCTCTTCAGTGTTTTCAAATATACATGCAAAGTTAACTAGATAGGGGAATCTTCAGAATTTGAAATATATATTAAAAAAAATGTAATAAATATAGCAGATGCAAATCTAGCAGAGTGTTTAAGACCACTTCAGCCCCTGAATCCCAAGTACAGTGCCATAAATCCTCTTTGACATCCAAATCCATGTGCCAAATGTAAGGAGTTAGAAAGTACCTGCAATACTGCAAATATTGAGCTAGAAATTTTATGGGTATTTTTTTCATTGTTTGTGCTCAAGCCAACCCTAATCATATGACATGATACACTAGGATGCTTTTGACACATAACAAGTGGCAGGAAGTCTCATGCCATTGCTGGAAAATGATCAGTGTCCATTTCTGAATACAACATCCTAAGACTGTAGTAATCAATTCAGACAATTACAGTGACAATAAAATAATAAATGTAAAAAATACTGCTACCCCCCCCCACATTTTATACAGATGAAGTTAATATGTGAAACTCATTTCCCTGAAATGTATAAGTAGAGATTAAAAGTTATCCTTTTAACTGCTCGTGAAAGCTAAACATTGGGCTTCTTTTTACAGAGTCATTGGTATTGGATCGTTTCTTGGGTTTCTATAGCTGTCCCTTCTTCCTGCAGTGATCTGAATACTTAGGACTTCATTGAAATGCTGAGCTATAAGGCAGAACAGATTTTCTCACCTTATAAGAAAAAAAGTTAGGACACAGTCCCATGTGCTCCTAGAAGCACGTGTTTCCTAGAAGCAACTATTGGTTTTGATCATCCTGGTAACTAATGCTAAGAAATGATAAAAGTCCATAGTTATAATCTTAGCCTGCAACCTTTTATTTGCAAGTAAATACTTGTATCCGCGTGTAAGTTCACTGAAGAACTCTCTATAAAACTAATGTGGTTACTTGATTCCCGTGCCTCATCACTCACATGAGAAGCTTAAAAAATTTAAATAGAGAAATGGTTTCATTAAGATAGCAGATGTTTTATCACTAAGGTCAAAGGATAACTAGGATATTGTCTGTAGCCTAGGATAATCTTGGCAAACAGGGTTTACAGACCTTGTGAAGATAGTGAATATGAATCACCATTTGAAAAGGAAAAAAATGTTTTCATTTACATACAAGGTTAAAGTGACTTAAGCAGCTTAAAGATCTTTCCTCTTCTTGCTGATTTTAGGTCTACTCTGGAGAACTATTACAAAGATGATGGGGACTGGCATACAGATAGTAGAAAATAAAATGCACAAAGTAACTATGCCTTGGTATTTAGGATTAATAGGCTAAAAACAATATGGAGCCTCTGGTTCTTTAAGAAATTCTGGAGAAAAATAAAGAAGAAAGGCTTACATGAGAAGGATCTGGGAAAGATCTTTGCATTTCTTAATCTTGCAGGGTAACAGCTTTTTAACATACTTCTTAACACAATGCTTTAAAGAGATCAACTTTAATTATAATAAATACAATGTCAGAGATTATCATTTCTGGTTTTGTGTGACATATGGGAGGTGACACAAACACTGATAGATACTAACATATTTCAAAAGGGCAAACAGAAGATAGCCACCAAATTTTGAATTGTTGCCAAATTCAAAAGCATTGCAAATGATTGGCATTGGTGTTGGGGCCCTTGCAGTGCTTCACAACAATGATCTGTGAGGATCCCTGCGGCTATGTGAATTGTCCTTGAGCATTCCTAGACCATTACCGAAGGGGAAGATAAGTAGTGGTAAACAAGTAAAGGAGGGGGCTGATAAGCCCCTCCACGGGAACAGCAACTTTGCACCGATCGTGTATTCGCTTTAGGCGCGTGAACAGAAACTGTAAACCAATCATATTAAGGCAAACGCCGCGTGCTTCATAGCAGCTAACCAATCACAGTGGCCAAGGCGCCGCGTGCCTGCATGCCATGACTGCACAAGCATATATAAGATGGGCACATTGCTGAATAAAGTTGGAATTGAATCTGCATTCTGTGACTGCGTATGATTCTTTCCCGCTACTCCCGTGGACCACGACACATTGGCAAGAAACTTTTAAGGCCTAACCCCTAACAAAGTCAATGACAACAGTGTACCTCCTGTACTAGATTTTCAACATTTTTCTCCAAATAAACAGTATTTATTATACAGACCTAACCCAACACTTAAAAGAGGGGAAAACGCATATACCTAATAGTTAGATACATAAATTATTTTGCTAATAAAACAGTGGCAGAAGGGAATATTTTCAGAAGTGATCTTGATCCCTGATCCTTGGCGATACCTAGTTTTTGTTTCCCCCCCAGTGGCAACCATTATTTGAGCATGACTCCTAGCCACTGTTATTCCAAGCAGTGCTAGGTGCACACATGCATGCACACACACACACACACACCTGAAAACGTTGAGCTTCGACAAGTAAGTGTCATTGAAAGCTGAGTACTTAAGAAACAAACTCATTTTTTAAAATGGCCACCAAAATAAGAGGATTATATTGTTTTGTTTAAAACATCAAAAAGGCTTCAGAATTCAAATATTTTGTAAAAAAAAAAAAAAACAGACTTTCTTTGCAGTATCAATACTAAACAAAAAAAATTTTTTTCTTGCAGTTTTGTTAAACCTTAAACCTCTTGGACATGAGGCCAGAGCCCCGCAGGACATGGCATTAATTCTCTCTTCCTCCTCCTAATACACCCCTTTCCCGCGGGAGCTGGGGCTTGCTTCTGAGCCTCCCCCCAGCTGGAGGATGGTGTTGGGGTGAAAGGAGATGCACCTCCCTCACTCTCCTCCTCCTCCTCTCCCACTTGCAACTCTGGTCTCTGTGCCAAAATTAGCCTCCCTCCTTGATTCAGGATGCACCTGAACACATTCGAGAAGTTTGCGTTATGAAAAAATTTACTTTTTTTAGTTAAAGCATACTTCTGAGCTTTCTCTCCTTCCTCTAAACATGCACAGCTCAGATAACCACAGTCAAGTTATTTTATATTATGAAAGACATATCAAAAAACATTTTCTAACCAAACTACTGGAGAAAAAACGATCTACAAAATACAAACTTCACTGTTTCCTTCTCCTAAGGATATTAAATGGAAAGTAATGCCTATCCTAAAAATCCTATTTTAGAAAACTGTTGTAATAATCATAGACTTCAGCCTCATGAAACAGTCCTATCTTTTGACCATAACAGTAAAAACAGGATTTTGTCAAGCAGAATGATGGTAATGCTGATGGCACGCTTTAGAAGATTTTAGTGACCCAATGTTGCTTCCTGTTAGTATACTGCCAAAATATAATTATATATCCTTTCTGAATTTAATAATTTATTAATTATGGCCAATAATCAACTTTGCCAAAACTGCACAGAAAACTGATGAATTCCAAAAGAGGTGATAATAGGATTATTATTCATGAGCAGTTGAAGTTTAAAACATTAAAGCAATGCTGCTATACAACAAAATGTATGCACAGGAATTCGGACTTCAACTCAGATAAGGAATAACAATCAAGAAAAAAAATTGTGAAGATTCTTACTTACATGAGGGTCAAGATAAATCTGATAAAGAAAAAAACACACAAGTTTGTCAGATATTAAATCAACACTGACAGTGATATATTTTTACCCACAGAACAACTATAAATATGATTTCCAAGTGCCATAACATCATAATTTCCGTATTAAAAAAAAATCGATGGGAAAATGAAATGAGTACTGAAAATTGAGACATTTCCGTTACAATATTTTTTCTCTGAATTACCAAAATCACATAAATATCAAGGATTCAGGTAGAATACAGGCTATGGAGTTGCTTCATGTCATTGTTTCTCTGTTTCCTACCAAGTCTCGAATAAGAACAACAATTTTTTGGTAAAAGGAACCTTCTAACCAGTGGAACAAAAAATAAAACAGCTGTGTGAGAGCCTGCCCTTTTGTGAGCTTCTTCACTACAAAAATACTGTTTGTTTTTTCTAATACTGGTTCCAACAACTGCACTCTAGCTTTCTGTAAGAGACTGACTTTGTATGTACAGTTCCCAAGGATGTGTGTCCTGGAAGGTGGCTGCATAAAGGCTTCTCTTCCTTCCAGCCCTAAGAGTGCATGACCTGACCAGATACAAAAGATTTTTACAAAATGCATTAATATCATACAAAGCTTTCATCATGCAAACCATGAAACTGAGTACCTGCTACCTTGCACCATTAACACAAAACAATTGTCTTCCAGGTGTATTTAATAATTACCTCATCATCACTGAAATATTACATTACAAATACTCCGGGAGAATATGGTAACCTTAACTATCTCCCTTTATGTTAAATAAACAACTTTACTCTCTGATTATAAAGATACAGTTGCATCTTGTCTTTGTATTAGGACTGTATTTATGAATTGCTTTTTATATTAGCATTTCTCAAATGAAATAATTCAGTATCACTGTAATACAGGGGTTTCAACACAAAACACCATGGGGCAACCAAAAATATATACACAAAATAGAGTAAAAAAAATACAATAAACATTGTTTTTGTCTAGGTGTCTTCACTTTTGACAAGCCAATTCTTCAAACAGTTGTTTGTTTCTGAATTATTCTTTTTATTATTACACAAGCATTTTCCCTCCTTTTCCTGCTCCCTACTGGATTTGTCTCAGCTTAGTGTATTATCCACCCATACAGTCAAAACTGTCTAACCCATCAGGGACCAAAGTTTCATGGAACTACATTGACACTGTAGAATCAGTCCTACCTACACCCTATGTTATTTCTCAACACTCAGCTTTAAATCACAATTTTCATCATCTGTAGCCAACAAAAAAAGTTACCAGTATTGCTTGCAGGCTGGAAATTACAGTGGAATTTAATTAATGTTTCCTACCTGTGCATAGCTGTCGTCATGAGCTGCTCTCCACCACTGTAGGTCTTTTCGGTTCTTCCAGTCCCCTCCTTTCTGCCTTACCTGTGGCCTCTCATCTCATCCTCCCTCTCTGCTGCTTTAAAATGCTGTTGATCTTCTCTTGGGCCTCCAGCACTTTGTTCACATTTCCCACTGCTCTTCCTTTAGCATTTCCTTTGGTTGCATTTCCTCATGATTTCCCCCATATTTCCACCTTCTCTTTTCCTATTAAATGCAAATACAACCCATTTAACATGCAGAGACTTAAATGGTATCTGAGCTTAACTTGTATCAGTCTAAAAGCTTTAGACATTTCCTGGCTGCCTCAAATTTTTACCTGCATTAATTAAATAGTCCAAAGATGCCTTTAAGGAGCATAATGCTCCTGCAAGACCTTGTTTTTATATGTATTAAATAGTTATTTTGTGTTCTTCTTTTTCTTCCACTAGCTATAAGAAAGACTTTTATTGTAATTTAAACTGTAGTGGGTTTTTTAATAGTAGTTTAAGTGTAGCTCTCCATTTTTGCAGGAGTCAAGGCAATTTATTTTAAGGTAATCGAAAGCATGGTTTGTTGCCACAGGCAGCATATAGGCAAAAACCATTTTGCATGACTAATTTATCAGTGGAAAATACTATATTAAAAGAGTGCTCAGGCAGCTAACTTCTTGGAAAAGAAACGACTGAGACTGAAGCTAGGACATTAAAGTCATACCATTAAGTACTTTTTTTTTTTTTTTAAATGATGATTCTCTGTAGTTCTGATGGAAACCTCTGGTCTCCATTTAAAATAGCACCTGCAGATGTGTTTTCAGTGGCCTGGCATACACCTCTGCTAGCCAGATTGTTTCAGTTAAAGAAGTGACAGAATAATTCATTGTTATTCTCATCTAAATTTTCTCTTCATGAATTGTTCATGAAATTCTCTGCACTGTTTAGGCAGAAGCACTTGAGCATCACTTCAGCATATACTTCCTGATCCTCATTTACTATTTGAATGAGGAATATTCACACCTAGAGCTGCGCTTGTTAATTGTATAGCTGGAGCAGTGTTGTTTCTGTTCCATGGTTTATGTAGCTAACCAACATCACATAAAGTTTAAATTTCATAATCAAATAAGAAACTCGCTTTTGGCAAAAATTCAGCCTTTCAAGCTTAAAACTGAATTTAAGCAACATTTGTACCAATAAGTGCTGAAACATTTGTGGGAGTTAAATGTGAAGAAGTTGGGCCCCTAAGGAAATGACAGGGTCCTGCTTCCTCTTTTAACCTTAACCATGTAATCTGCTTCTGCAGCTGAGTTTTGCTCCTCAAGGAAATGCAGATCCTACAACTTCTGCAAAGATAAAACAGGTTATTTTTTTCCTATACTTTATTTCATACTGTTTGCACCACTTTTAGCAGAAAAAAAGCTATTTTATTTCTCCAACCTCTTTTCTACACTTCAGCTTATCCCTCCTGTTCCCTCCTTCTTTATATTAGATTATGATTATCAAATCAACATTAAAACACTTCTCAGCAAAACAGATAATTTATCATGCTATCCTAAATCAACTAACTTCTGTCTTCTATCACTGATTTTTTTTCTTAACTTAATAAACCATTTTCTTTACAAGAATTTTACACAGGCATTTGATGGCAATAGACTGAAGAGGCAGAGACAAATTTTCCAGATATGGATCTGTAGGGCTCTATTTAAGTCAGTGTACCAATATCCTTTCTATCAACTGAGACTTTGACTCTGCGTTTCTGTATCAGGAAAAGATAAGGTAATGTCCTCGAGACACCATAACTCTGGGACACCGTGTGTACACTTCAGTTCTGCAACACTGGACCCCTCCTCCTCAATTTTGCCAACTATACAAAAAATGCAAAGATATGTCATTTTAAAGGCTGCCATGTGCACATGGTTTCATTTTTCTAAGTGAATAAAAAACCACTTAAAATTATTGATCCACTTTAATAGCACTTTTCATCATCAATCTGGATTATAATCCATAAAATATATTTTAATTATTTAATAAAAGACATGCATTCCCTCATTGGCTCCATATTCAGATGAGACTATRTATAGAATTTTATGAAACTATTTTAGAGGTTTTATTTAAATAGCAATATAATCCTAATTGGTTAAGAAAACTCAGAAGCACTTCTAAATAATTGTCCCTGAATTAACTTCTAAATTGTAAAATCACCATTTTTTTAATAATTTGAGGTAATAAACACACAACATGCATTAGGTAACATTCATCATCAACTGCAATAACTGAATATCTGAATGTCCTAATTATAAAATAAACTCACACTATGAATATTAGCAATTAGTGAATTTCACATAATCTGTAATATGAATATAGAATTTAAAAGAACTAGAATAACAGGACTGGATAATCAGGGGCTTTTATGTCACTTTTTCACTAATAAAATTCTGTAGATTCTTAGGAGATTTATCTTGCTTATTTCAAGGGTAATTTAGGGAAGACCATCCCCAAGTTTAGGAAAAGAATAAAGACAAGGGAGAAAGACATCATATGAATTGGACTGGAAAAACATTTTATGAGTGTTAATTTTGATTTATTGTTGTGAAGAATTCATTTTGCCTTCTTGACTATATTTTCTCATGTGAAATATGGGATATTATTACCACTTGTCTCACCACTGAGTAAAAACAAAATTAAGTCAATGATGAAAAAATTTATAATATGCCACCACACATAGTGGTTGATTTTCTCCTCATATTTTTAGGTTGAAGTTACTTCAAGGAATAAATGCAACCACACTTTAAGCTAAGTTTTGGGGCTGCAATATATAAACTCAGTTCCCCAAAGCAGGTCCCAGAAACCTGAGTTAGGCACTTAGATCTCCAAAACGGAACATGGAAGAGTCACAGTCATGGAAATCTAAACACACACCTAATGTACAGGCGTTCAATGTAATTAATAATAGGAAAGCTCTAAATTAACATTGTGTCTCACATAACCTGCAGGCAAGCTTCTCTGTACATGCAAGACCTAGACCTTCTCTATTTCCCCTCTCCTGCCTTTCTTTTTGGTTCCCCCTTGAGGGTGGATGCCTACAGCTATTATTCCAAAGAATCAAACATGGTTCATTATCATCTTCCAAGACATTAGTGTCTACTTTTTAAATATAGCATAACAGTAACTACAGCATTCGCATAACGATCTACTTTGGAGACAGCAAGTGGGGAAGGTTCAAACAAAGAAGCCACAGGGAGGCAAATGCTCACTGCACATGGGAGAACCATCTTCCCTACAGAACATGTCGCAGAAAAAAAATTGAAGGATATTTTGGGAGGAAGAATTCTTCAGATAGTGTTTCCTGCACCAGAGATTGTTAGGACGTTTCAGACAAAAATTATCAAATCTAAATTACAGGAGAATAGGATCCAGAAATTCAGTTCTCCCCTTCTTGGATTAATATCTTAGAACTAGATTACAAAAGAGAAATAGAGATGGCCCAGACAACTACACTTGCTCTCTCTCTAGCAACACAAATGTTGAAAATTTTAGGGGAAGGGGTACCAGTTTCCATCATTTACACTTCATCTTAAACAGCACTATTTTGAGTAACTGGAAACATGCAYAGAAATTACCTTGGCCTGAGCAAATGCTCTTAATCACCAGACTATTAAATAAAAGGTAAGCAGTCCTATCATTGCTCCCCCCCCCTTTTTTTAATTAAATTAATAAATTTTGCAAGTCCATCTTTAGACATTCACTGAGAACACTTATCACACTAGACACTACTGGAATAACTTAGTTTCTATATCCTATTTGGCTTTTGATGGCCAAAATTGATGACCTGAATTATTGACTTTCTCAGACTGGAGCAATCTTTAGCGTGCACAGAGGCAACACTCTAAGAAAATAGAAAGCTTTCACGTAAAACAAGTAGCACCTAGCAGCAACAGGAGAGAGTTTGGGTCTTTAAAAATGTACACATCTCAAATGCATAAAAGTCCACRTAACATGTCTAACTCCTTTATTAGRTGTAGGTTCACAAGTGATACCCACAAAGTCAGATTTTGACACTTAATGTTTGTCCAGCACTTCAAGTACATAAGGTATATAGTGTCAGTTATTCTTAACTGTGCTTATTCTAGCCAAAGCTCATTTCTGCAAGTATTTTTTCTTTAGGGTATAGGTGCAGGTGACCGTGCCAAAAGAGCATTCCCAAAATATTAGGTTGCTATCAGCAAGTGAAGGTACTGGATACTTTCAGACCTTCTATGTGCTTCCAAATCCAGAATCTGCTGCCTCCTAGTGCTGAATAAAGATTTATCATAGAAGTATATGAGATTTTTTTGCTTTGTCCTATTTAAACAATGTATATCTTATAAGCCTTTCTCTGTAAGCCAACTGTTTCAAAATAATTCAAAGGTAGGTTGCTAAGACAGCTTACTGCTTAATATATTTTCAGAAAAGAATAAAATATCTGGCTAACAAGGTAAAACTGAGCTCCTGAGTCTGTTTCATGTTATCTTTTATGCTGTGACACCCCATTGGTGTCAACGTGGAATGGTTTAAAATCTACAGTAGTTCATCATGCTTGTAAAAGATAGACAGGTTTATAAATGCTTTGGAATATTAGTTACTGGCCATTTGCCACATACATTATCCTTTACAGGAAGAAATCTGTAGTATCCATAGAAAACTATTTCAGAAAATTGAAAGAGAAGCAGAAAACAAAAGCACTCATATGCAAGCAAGCAGAGAGAACAGGCAGCATTCTCCATATCAGTTCTACACACGACCCAGTGATTTCTTGCAGCCTCCAAAAATTTTCTTTGGACCACTATAAGGTTATACACAGCTTATTATATATGACATATTCAGAAGCCTCTGAAAATAGATGGAATTCTTATTTTTAACACTTTATTACTTTTCCTCTCTTTCTCCCACAAACACTGGAGAAAACTGCCAAGACAAACAGTGGAATTACTATCACTGGAGATATTTAAGGTTAGCCTATAGACATGACAACACTGATTAGGTTTAGTTTAGAGATAATGAACTAAATTCTGCCATGTTGCAAAAAGACAGGCCAATTAGAGTTCGCTTCTTTTCTAAATGATTCTACGATTTAACGGGTGCATGAAACTTTCATTAACAGTAATGGGAGTTCTGTGCACATACTGAGGGGAAAATAAAGCCCTGTGGATTTCTCCCCTTATAAACAGCATGAAGCAAATAGAGAATGATACTAATCTCAGAGAAGTCATGCAAATTTCAACATCCTGAATGAGGAATAAAATCTGGAAGAGCAGTACTGGGCCACATGGAGAAAAAGAAATGAGAAATGCATAAGCCAAGCAAAACAGACAACCAAGGAGGTCAGCTGACTAAAAACGCTGGTGGGAAAGTTAGTCCAGGTCATCCTGAGACTGAAGACTTATAAAATACATTAAGCAAACAAAGACATTAAAAATGTTTTGAGACCAGATTAAAGAGGGAAATAACATGCATGCCAAAAAGCTGCAAATTGGTGACTTACAAAGCACCTAGGATGCACTAAGTGAGTCAGTGCACCTACACAGCACAGACATTAACAAAAATTACACTCCTAGGAATGGTAACCATGTCACTATGACGCTGTGTTGGTTGACTGCTGTACTGAAGAGCTTCAGTCTTACAGATCTGGAGCTAATTCAGTGGGAGATGCTTAAGTTCCATACCAAAATATTTTTGTATTTAATTTTCTATATTTACATGGCAGGATATAAGTAGCTTGAGAAAATCTACTCCCTGGGTGTTTCTTCAAGGTTGGAAGAGCCTCTGGGCCTACACACGATTTCATGATGATCTACATGCAAACAAGGCAGTTAGGACATAGGTCAGTGTTAGTACTTAAGTTTTTACGTAAATTCTATGAAAAAAACATTAAAACATAGACTACAAGGGTCAGAAAAAAGAACATATGTTATCTTTGCTTTTGCACACAGGTAAATCGGGAGAATTAATGTATTCACAGATGTATCTTTCTGAGATGCTTATTTTATCATGGGAACTCACCACCTGCAGGGATAATCCAGAATTTCACTGATCTTGCCATTGGGAAGCCATGAATTAAAAATTAAATTTAACAGCACTTAGTTTTCTTTTTTCACAGATGAGCCTGAAGCATAGGAAGTCCATATTCCATTAGTTCATAAAACATATAATGTACTACATTCACATTTCATTTACACAATTTTTATTGAACTACTGTTATCAGGAAAAAAATCATAACCTAAATGTCAGTTCTTTTAGCTCCAAATAAAACGCTTAATTGCTACAGTATAAATTATATTTTTTATGATATTTTTCTCTAAGGACTTTCCATTCTGATACATTTTCTCATGTTTTTTTGAACTTAAAAAGTTACAGGTATAATATCAAGATTATAATAAATAATCTACCCTTTATGTATCTCTGGTATGGTCTGACAGAGGTCTTCTGTATTTGATATTACTTTTTTATTTCCATAGTTTTGGTTTGGTGAATTGATTTGCATCTATTGTGATATTAGTGATTGTATAGCATTGCCTTTGTTAAACAGCTATTGTTACTGCAATATGTATGATCTCTTCTGAAACAAATGCAGAAAACATTGTATTAGCTAACTGTCATGTAAGTTATAACGACTGCTTTTCTACTTCTTGTTCTTTAAAAAGAAGCCATTAGTATTCCATTTATCTAATACTAAGTTTAAAAATCCTCTTTAAAAAAATCATTTCTTTTTTGCTGAGAACCTGATATATACTTTCCCATGTGTCACATGTGCGAGCACACACACACTCACACGCATATACCAAATGTATATCATACATATATGGCATATATCCATAATTTGCATAGCACAGCTAGGACTATGTATGTTTCTGCCCTTTATGACAAGCTCTTTGAAACTTAATGATTCATATTCTATTACTATTCCTTTTAGAAGACATGAATAATATGACAATAATCTAAATTGAACTAAGTGTATTTATTTAAAATATCTCCTTCTAGAGAAGCTTAAACTACATAACCTAAGTAAAGGCAACACATTTACCAGGAAATGCTGAATTCAAAATACTTTAGCATTGCTTTCATACTCATCTCAAGTTTGGAGTACATTTAGATGGAGAGAGAACGTAAAAGACAGAATTCTACCTTGGCAATCCTTTATTCTCTAGATATGATAATCGTTTTCAATATGCACCATTCTTCTATTACTAAACTTGTGATTACCATTAAGAGCATCACCTAAAGAAACTGCTTCCCTCTTTATAGAAAATGATAAATGCACTCAAAACTTACTAGCTATTGAAAACTCAMTTTAGTCTCTCTTTAAAAGAAGATGATGTGTAAAACTGTGGTTGACATCTACAGCCAGGAGAAGGTATATACAGGCAAGAAAGAGCATTGTTAGAAGCAACATGCAAATCATCATTATTTGAATACAATTCAGAAATTTTATAAGAGGTACATATGAAGCAGAAAGCACAGAAAGAAAAAGATAATGGTTTTTTCTTAGGAGACTTCAAAATACCATCTGAGGGATATTGATAAAAATAACACTAAAAAGGATATCTGAAGTGGACAGATCAGATTCTGAGGAGGTTAACCAAAAATGCTCACAGGAAGACAGAAAAAGGGCAAAGACTTGAGACTGAAGATTTTATCTACAGCAGAAATGCTGGGCAAGAATTTTAGGGAAAAATGCTTTTAAGAAATTGAAGACTGTATCAATGAAAGAGAAAACAAAGTATATGTGTGGACCAATTTTGGCAGCATTTCCAAACATCTATTGTATACAAGATGCTTCTTTTCTTTTAACAAGCTTTTCTCTCCTAACTCTTCAAAAGCCTTTCTGCAACCCACGTTCTGTTATCTTCCAAAAGTTTCACATGGCTGATCCTAAAGAACTGACATAATGTTCAACTACTAAGAGTGTCAAAGACTGAACCAGCCTGTTTAAGGTTTTGAGTTTAAGGACAAAAGACTAACAGATCTCTTTCTGCCAGAGGTGTGCTATGGTCCAAGTGATGCATTAAAAATATCTAATTACAGCGGTCGAGAAGTGAGGCTGTGGACAGTAAGGTTAAGCTTTACATCACAAACAGAAAAGTAGCTGATGGTTCCCTGCATAAGGACAGGGCTTGAATGATTGCAATAATCCAACTCTTTCAGAACAGGGTTTTGACTGCAGCATTCAGGCACTCACCTAGATGATGGCTCTTCATGYGTGAACAACATTTGGGAGGCAACTAATATAAAATTTCTTAATTTTACTAGATTTAGAAAAAGAAATCCTATTCATTAAAATTTAAAGTATTATCTAACATCTACAATATGGGAATGAAATTGTAAACCCATCCATCTGAAAAAACAAATTCTGGTCCATTTCAGTGGGACTACTCCAAATTTACTTTGATGACACAGAATAGAATTTAAACCTGTATCACTTCATAGTATTGGATTGAAAAAAAGAGCATCCAGTAAATAGGTATAACATAACAAAAAGTAATACTTGCTTTTTGATTTTTCTGTTTTAGTCAGCACAGGGGCAGTGGACTGAGAAAGCAGAATGTATGCTGATTGGCAATTTTAAAGATGAAACCAGCAAGAAAAGATATAATTGTTGTTATTTCATCTTGAGGAACACTTCTGCTAAAAATGAAATAGCAGTTCCCATAAACAACTTTACAACATGCATTTGTATATGGTTCAATGAAGGCAAACACTAAAGATACTTGAGCAAGAGGATATGSAAGTCAGAAAAGAAAATCCCATTACATCAGCTCGTCCATTCCTTCAGGCAAATTTCTGTTTAATTGGCAATTGCTGACTTCAGTTCACTAAATGTAAGGGCCAGCACTAGATTACTAAAGATTCCCCTGTGGGGACAAGACTGATTAGTGATAGCTGCAGAGCAGAAAAGTGTAAGAGACTGGGGAAAATATACTCCACAGCCTTCCTCATTGCCATTGTGGAAGGAAACATTATATGATCCCTGTAGGACAGGCTGCTTCTATGACACGCACTGAAGAAGGAGGTGGCCTGTTTACTCTGCTCTATTTGAAGCCAGGGACATCAGGAGTCACATTAGCCTAACTCTTCCCAAAACTTCAGACAGAGCAGAGAGCCTGCTTTGCCCCAGACCTGCCCAATCCCATTACCAGAATGGGAATCCCAATGATCTCTCCTTTGCGTCTCACCACAGAGGAGATAACTTAGCTCTTTAGCATCTTGAATTTTATAGAATGGATTGCCTGTGTTGCAGGATGAGGTTAAAGGAGCAGAGCCTGTTTTATTCAGCCAAACAGAGACACATAAGGTGTCTGGTGTCTCTAAACACAGTTGGGGACAGGGCTGGGGGGGGGGCAGGGCTGGGGGGAGGACAAAATATAAGGGAGGAAAAAAAGGAAGAAAAGTATTTAACCTGAAGAATGACATTGACTGAAAAAGTTGATCTAAATAAGCTGGAAAACAGAAGTGAAATTAATCCTGCTCAGGGAAACACAAGCAAATAAACGAACTAATTTTAAGTGGCAAATTCATGAATGAGATTATATGGCTCTGTTGCCTATAAAGTAGGAAACTAGACTCAGTGGCTCAGGAACAGGTCCTTACAGTTTCACATCCAATATTTCCATCTTACCTGTCTTAAAAAGAATAGCTTTTTACTGGTAACTAACTGTTACTAGCATTCCCATTTGAGCAACATTTAAATGAACATCCAGTTCATTCATTTAGATTTCTGCTTTAATGAAGATCCAAATAAGACAATCATATGCCATTATAAGCCATAAAAAAGAGGAAGTGTTGTGGGTTCTGAGTTTCTGAAGACATTCCCAGTACTTCAAGGTCATGTACACAACAGAGGCTCCATATCATTCAGCAGCAGCAGCAAGTCAGCTAGTGTAAAAGCATTACTGGTATTTGATTTTTTTCTTGTAATTCATCTGCTGCAAAATTACTATCTTCTTCAGATTTAGGGCGATGTTAAATAACTGTATTGTACAGATCGCCTTACTTTCCCTGTCACAAAGCAAGGAAACAGGATTATCTGCAACAGGTGCACTGGGAAACACAGACAGATAGTTTATCCCCTAAAGGAGCAAAAGATTTACAGTGTTTAATATTGGTAAGGGTCAAGTTGAAGCCATAATTTTCACTAAGAGTTTGTTCTACTAAGATTTCCTACTGCATAAAGTAGCATGAACTTACCCAAATCCCTCATAAAATGAAAAAAAAAGTTACCTAGTTTAGATTTTTGCATGTCATATTAAAGTTTTTGACCATATTAATTGCTTTTATAAAAATCCGAATACCTTCTGGGAGTACTGGGAGCTGGGAATGGGACTAGAAAATCACTCTATGACTATGTTAGCTCTTTGAAAGTAAATGTAAGATAAAGCATTTACCACATGGTAAAAATAAAGATGCAGACGCCATGCCTGTAGGTATCGCTTCTAGGAATGGCAGCTCCCCCCCACCACAAACCCAATAAACAGTCAGTTCCACTAAGGCCGGCTGGAAAAAAGGTTAATGATTAAAAAAGGGAAAGGTTAGGAGGGCAAATATGAACCCAACAGAGTTGGCAGAAATCGTAACTTACTTATAGGGAAAGGCTATTTCCTTGTGTGGTAGTTCTCAGTCCATCATGCAAGGAAAGTTAAGATACTAAAGAATAGCATCAATATGTATTTTTAACTCACAATAACAAAAAATAAACCACTTGGATTACCTTTGACAGAAATTGTTTAGCAAGTACTCCATTATAATGTTACATTAAAACAAAGAATATTAGCATTGATAAAATAAGTTATAAATGGGTGCTCAGTGAATCAGCAAGCAAAGTGTGAAGCTTTGGAATATGAGAACACCGAGCACAAATGCTGTTCTCTGGAAACATACGCTGATGGCACAGATGAAGGAAAGAGGAAGAAAATCCATAGAAGAAAGTTATCAGATATCAGTATATCAGGTATCAGAAAGTTCTGCACAGTCTTTACGTTTCAGTTGCTGTCAGCATTCACTCACAGCTGTGAAAAAGAGACCATGGTAATTGTGCAGGGAAAACAAGATGGTAGCAATCACAGTATTCTAGTCACCAAGAAGAGATGACATACAATTAAAAATATATTAAAAACATTAGTCTAGAAACTTTTCTATCTAGACACACCTCATTCCTGCTGTTTTGCATTTTGTCCATTCGTGTGGACCAACCTTCTACCGCTTAAACCAACCTTTACCACATAAAGCGAAGGATGCCAAGAAAAGAACATCAATGTTGACTGAGAGCTGCATGCGCTGCCAGTGTCTGTTAAAATCCTTCTTCTCTATCTTTAAGCTGATAAACCCATACTACAATCATGGGATGGTAACAATTTAAATGTTAAGTGTTCTTGACTTTTGCAAAGTAAACATTAGTTAACAAGGCATTATTATTGACTTCTGTTCAGAACTAGAACTCAAATGAATATCTCTTTCTAAGATTACTCTAAAAATGATGATTGAAATAACTTTAATAATCTTAAGTAATGTTTAATGCATTCAAAGAGACTCTTCACAGATGAAATTATTTACTTCTCTGGATAAAAATAAAGAAGCAGACTCTGTGACTATTTATCCAACACACTTTTAGCGATTTTCAAGGGGGAGAAAGAAATTATACTGAAGGATAAGAAGAAGGATGAAACATTGTGTTTAGAATCTTAAGGATATAATGTACATTAAAAAAAAAAAACTTTTAGAGAAATAATTCCAATGGCATGTTGCAGCACTCCATTTCTAAATCTGTAATATAGTGCATTTATTTTTAAAAACTCAATATCATATACTGAAAAAATAGGATGAAAGGAAAATGGGAGGTTATGGTCATGCAGCCATTATACTAATGTTCTGGGTTTCAAAGGTTAAAATGTTCTTTGACTATAAGCCAAAGGTCCCAGAAAATTTTTTGATCTAAAAATAAGTAGCTTCTAAAATTGATAAAAATGGAACAAAGAAGGAAGGATAAAAAGCTGACTGTATTTTGGGTCAAACCTAAAGTAATTTTGTAGATCTTGACTGTTCATGCTGTGAAATGCATATTTTTTCTCTTTTTCTTGTTGAAGTGGAGTCTGATTTTCCAAGATATGGATGTGTGTTTGTATCCATCTGTTTACACACACGTAGACATGCACATATGCACACACACACACACACACACACACATATAAGTATTCTTTAATATCGGCTACATATTTCTTACAGAAAAAACAGAAAAAAGCAAAATATTCTTTTTCATTTTATCTTGGAATTAGAATTAGTGTTGCTATTTCTATAGACAGGAAGAATTATTCATTAAAATGACTACGCAATAAGAAATATTAGTTCATTATGTTTAGTGATACTATTTAATCCCAAAATAAGACTCAATATTTAAATGCACTGAATGTCACGCTCAAGACATCTCTGTGCAGGTGCGCATTACACTGTGCAGAGCTACGTGCAGAAAGACAAGAACTAGTTATAATACTGAAAGCAGTATCATTGTGACATTCTGCCAATCTATCTCAAGCAATGTACCCCACTTCTCTGCATAAAAACAACTTAATATTAATAAAACTACATCCACAATAGTGCAACTATCATATTAAATGTCATGGCTGCACTGATATAAAATGTGGTATACACAAAGCCTTGGCAGTATCCCTTCAGGCATGATTGTTCTTCTGTTCCTTCTTGAGCAGGAGATCCTTAGCTCTTATGCCTGCAAACTCTGCCCACTTAGACCTTCAGGATATACATACACACTTTTGGATTACCCTCCAACTTTCTGCAGAATGCACAAAAAAGAAGGAAACTGATTCCTCTTAGATAAAGCTTTTATTTATGGTGCTGAAATTTTGAAGTTTTGTCTACAGACCCAGAAATCCAAAGGCACCATCACATCTTTAGAAATGGTTACTTAACCCTGAGTCAAAATGTATGGTACCACCTTTATTCAAATCCAGACCTTCAAGAAAGGACCCACAGGCATAGTCTTTAGTCTGGGGAGACTGTTTTTCCCCTCCTAATAGTAACTTTCTGAAGTTACAGCCTTATTTCAAGAGGGAAGATAGACTAGCTTTGAGTATTAAGCTGCAATTTGAAACACTGAGATGTTTTCTTTATAGAAAAGACAATCCAGTTACAACGCTCCCCAATTATTGTTAGAATAGAATAATAAGAACTAAGTGTGAGAGCCCAGACCTAACTGCAACCGGTTTCAACATTTCTACTCATGAATATGTACATGTTTGTTTTACAGAGCCACTTCTGGAGGTGTATCATTTCCCAGAGATATCCATCACAATTTTTTCTTCACAAGCGATAAACAGCTCATCAAAATTGTTATTCTCTGAAGATCTATACAGTGACAAACTACCAAAAGATCCTTTTGGCATTGTCCTTCTGAGGTTATTTTGTATGTATGAGGGAATTACAATCTCTTGTGAGGTTACTTGGAGCTTTTAAGGATCTACACTTCACAAAATTGCTTGCTGCATGGCACTTGCTGCTARACCTCATAGCTTAAAGTTTGATTTAAAGAGTTCCTTTCTTGTCTCCTCTTTAACAACATTAGCCAGTTCCTGTTGTAAAAGAACAGCAGTCACCAGATAACACAGGAGAAAATTTTCATGATTAGATAGGGTTGCACTACAAGTTGTCATTCTCTGAGAACTGATTTTATCACAGGACTGCTTGATGTGGTATGAACTTGCACACCAAGTACTTCATAGGTTATAGCAACAGAGAAGCTAACATCATTAGCTTTCCTTTAACAGTGTAACTAATATGAGTGTTAAAGAAATACAAGCAAGTAAAGTAACCTATTTAATCTCTTTTAAGTGTTACTTTTGTTCTAAAGTCTATCTTAAAATCATTACTTTTTACCTTGTTATTTAAAATATCCTGTCAACTTAAAGCAAGACTGAATTTCTGATTTCAGATTAAAAAAAGAAAAAAAAAATCTTCCTCTGGAGGAGTTTACACCTTCTGCCTTTTTAATCTTTTCCGTTCCACATATTAATTCACAACTTTCTATCATGATAAAAATTGTATAATGCGTGTTAAGTAACAGAAGCAATCAGCAATACTTCAAGTTTCAACCACTAAGTTTATTTAGACAGTTTTGAATAAAGCAAAGAAATAGAATGCATAAGGAGTTATTCTCAGATTGATCCCAAAGTATTTCAAAATACAAGCAGTTTTCCATAAGAATCTTCCATGAAGTCAATATTCACATAGGATTTAAACAGTATTCACATTCCATTCAATAATGAGAAGTGTTGAGAAAGTTTTTGAGATTTTAATGAGTTCAAATACTTTCTGCTTCAAGATGAGCCCAACACACCCTAGGAGAATTTTGCTTTTCTGCATTTTTTAAACACCAGTATTGAGAGCAACTTTTTTTATTTTTATTTTTATAGAAATGCACACAGAACCATACCAAGATGCTCTCTGCTTTAACAGTTTAACTTTAACATTTATCACTTTAACAGTTCTGTTTCCGGATCTAGTTAAAAGCAATAAAATGAAATGAAGTGCAAGTTATCTAAATTATTTAAAGTTTTTGAGACATTTATTAGTACTCTGTTCTAGTTTGGGGGAAAAAAAGTAAAACTTTCTGATCCAAAACAGATTATCATATCTAGCTTAAAACTTCTACCAGAAGGTTTACGTTTGACTTATAACCACACCCATCACATTTTCCAGTATAGTGATCTTTTAAGCAGAGCAGGATGGATCATATGAAAAGGAAAGATTCTCAGTCCAACAGTTTTTAAGAGGTCTTCAACATATTTCAAAAGGAAAAGCTTCAGTGAGATCTAATATAAAATGACTTCAAGGTAGCCTATTAGGGGACAAGATGGACTGTTYCTTTACTCTGAGTTTTACATAGTCAACCATAAATATTATTTTCCTCCTATACTCCATCCCAAATATCTAAAAAGAGATAGCAGCTTAAAGTTGAGGACTGGTTCACAGCAGTATCAGTAAAGCTAGAAAAATTCAGGAGCGTGCCAAATTTGTGTTGCATTTTAGTACTATTCTGAACTTAGTTTTAGTTTGAAGGCCCAATTGTTAAGGGTAAAATATGCCCAGTTTAATTAAGGTTTTGTTTTAATTTAACTCCTTAGTAATTTTTTAAGATATCTCTATTTATTTCTCTGTAGAATAGAACATGTGAGCAAGGGATATCACAAGTAACAGAGCCCCAAAGTCTTCACTCCACCAAGGAATAGCTCAGAATCAGGATGGAGGGAGAAAACCCCTCCATGGATGATGGTTGGATGTTGGAGAAGCTGAAGGCTCAGCTATAATTARCATAGTAATTAGACATGATGATTCAGAAAATCAAACTTGGGAATGTGATCATTTTAAGAGTTGTTTTAGTTATTTTTACTCCCTCRGTACCAACAGCAGTTTGATTATGGGAATCCAGTAGCAACTACTTGGTTTATATGTATGTGCAACAAGATTTTTTTTAATTTAGCATTAGAAATATAAATTAAAATTGAGAATATTTTAATCAAGAATTAAAGGATCAGTTATTTAGCTACTCTAAGTCAGAGCAATACTTTGAAAGTTTTTTTTAAAATGTGGTATGTCTGAATTACACAGAAATTTTTATAAACACATCCTTACTCTTTTCATCTTTATGGCTTCTGAAATCAAAAGTATTTCCTGAGTGCATTAATGTGTTCCCACTGCAGTAAAGAGAAATACATTTTAAGAGGTAGCCCTTAGAGCAAGACAAAGATAAAAAGTGGATTTATGCTCTTCAGTTCTGAGCAGAGACAAATATTGCAGCTGTTTATTTCTTTTTTTCTGCCATAATTTTTCAGGAAAAAGTGAGAAGCTAAATTTTAGGTATACATCTGTCATGCAGTTAATATTTTCTTATAATTATAAGCTATCACATAGGCCTGAGAAGACAGTGGAGGAACTTGCACTTATCCAAGCACACATCCAAGCAGACGTGGTTTGTATTGTGCTTGAATTCCCAAGATTGAGGACAGGTAGGGCCGCAGGGCCGCAGAAATTCTTTAGAATATCTCAAGCTGTATTTGCCTCAGGGACTTTGAAGCAAGGGAATAAATGAAGAGGAATGAACCCRAAAAACATGTTATAATAAAATTGAATGTGTATGATATATATTAGGAAGCATACTTGGAAGCTAATATTCAGTGTTTCTCAGGGAACCTAGCAGGAGTGGAGTAGTGCTGAATGCATAATGAAGTAGGGAAAAAGAAGTGTAAAATGTTTGTTATAACCTTTCTAGTTCCCAGCAAAAAATAAGAAGAATGTTAATTTTTCAGCAGAACACAATGTTTCAGGAAAGCTAGTTACTGTAGTATAGGAAGCTTTTTCTGGCCATTTCCAAACACCACAAACCAAGAAAACAGTAAAGTGTGGCAGGTTACTTTGAAGGAAGATTTCTGTATTTCTATATTTCCTTACAGAGCTGAGAGGAAATAAAATATGCACAAGAATCAATAAAGTACCAACAATGTACTTGCGCAAGAACCAACTAATCTACTTGTTATTTTTTTAAATGTATATTATTTTATGTGGCACTACTCAATACACAAATTAAATCAGGATTTCCTGAATGGGGAAAGGTCTTTAAAAAGAAAATGAAGACTGTATGCAGTCTATTTAGAGTCTTARTTTTGTACGCAGCATCAATAACATAGAATTCCTATCTCAAGCATCACAGGGTCTGTAAAAGTAAACTAAGTCCAAGGAATATTTATACTCCTAACTTACTGTTGTTAGCTCCATTATTCTCCTAGATTCCCTGCCTCATAATCATCAGCTACAGAAACTGTATTCAGGCTCTCCATACCACTTCAACTGAAGCCACTTGAAGTACAAGGTACCAGGAAAATTAATCTTGGTTTCAGATTGCTTTTTTATGTTATTATGATTCAGTAGGATGATCAATCAACTCAACTACACTTTTAACTCACTGAGTCACAAACACATTCACAGAATCTGAATGGTTATGTTTATATTCAGCAGACTGAGTGGTATAAACTGGAATCATCAAGTCCAGTATGACTAGATATCCACTGCCCTGAAAATAAAAGCAATTTCCTCTAAGTGATTTTTGAAAGTTTTATGGCTGTGTTGATCTTAAACCTTGATGCTAAACTGCAGCCAAACAGTTCAAAAGGCACTCATATACAATAATGTTTTGGAGTTTTATTATATTCATTAGAAATTGTAAGAAAGGCCATATGGAATCCAAGCATGGACAAGAAAATGCCATCTAGCTAGTGTTTATGTTTCCATCTATCTTATTTTCTCTGTCACTGTGTGTCATTTTACCAGGAGAGTGAGCAGAAATAATTCAGCTTGCTTGCCATCGTGCTTACCACCATTTTTCTTGTTCAACTCATTTGGCTTATAACGTGTAACATTTCTCCCTCCTTCCTTTTCTTATTCTGAATTTTCTTTATTGGTATTTTCTATTTCATTCCAAAGCCAAATAGTCTTCACAGCACGACCTTATGCTTATGACTAGCTTTATTCAAAAATCATTTGGCACACACAAGCAAGTTATTCTTACTACACCTCATACACACAAAAATCAGATGGCCTGCAGTGTATGCTACTTTAAAAGATGGGGACTGGGTTTTTTTCAGACAATTGTAGGTAGTACCAACTATACATATAGCAACACTTGATCTGAGAACACACTCCAACACCAATTGACCAGCAGGGATGTAAAAGAACTATTCACCTTTCTAAATCATTAGGATCAGTGAAGGCTGTAGCTGTGCAGCTCCCTCATCACAGCATAGTTTGATCCAACCTGCATAAAGCGTTTATCTGCATTTTTACTGTGGGTTCCAACAAATGCATACAGCTGTGCACACCTAACTGTGAAAACAAGCCCTTAGCCCTAACTGTGATGACCATCCTTCATTCTTGGGTTCTTTCTGGCTTCTTTACCAAACTTAAATGTAAATTATAACAGAGCAAATGGTAGAATAGATCTGCTTTAAATCCACTATCTAAGCTACATGAATGAAATAGTTTCTGGAGAACTAAATGAAATCATATCTTGCACACCCCAAATCTCACTAGTGATTGACATAATTAGCACTCCAAAGTAGGAAAAGAAAACAATAAAGGAATATATTCTCACCTTAACATTTCATCTTCACATTACATAGGAACAATATCCAATAATGAGTGCCATAATATCAACAACACAAAGTGTGACTATTAAATCTCCCCACTGTGTATGCTGACAGCTTCTGAATTCATGTATTAGTCAGGATTTACTTTAATATTCATTTTGCAGATTTTTTTTTCCAAAAAAAGGCACAGTGCTTACGGACTGCTAACCCTACTTTGCACTGAACTGAAAACAGTGGTTGTCAGACTGGCATTTTTCGTTTGCCATACAATTTGGTTTCTTGCTTGTAGGATTAAGAGCAGGAGATACAAATTATCTGATGTAAAATTACTAGCTGAAGATGGATTTCATGGGAATATCAAATCATCTATCCTATTTGCATATTGGCAGATAACCTGCTAGAGCTATCTAAATTAGTTTTAAATAGTTCAATGTGTAAGGGAAGCAGTAAAGCATACCATGATAAAACAAAGATCCTGAGGGTTTCTACATCATTACATTTCAATTTTGGTTGGAGGAAGAGCAAATGAAACCTGAATTAAGCTCTTCTACACACTTGAAAGTTGGTAGAACTTTTTCAAATCTTCATTACATTTTTAATGACCTGTCATATTTCCAAGCAATATATAGCAATAACTTATGTCTAGATGCATTAACCCAGGAAAATATTTTAAGAACGAATTAAAAAGAACTTTCAGAATGGATAGCAACCTAACTTTTTTCATACTTTACAAATGCTATGTTGGCACATCTAAAATTTCAGGATCTGTTCCTTTTGTATGCTTCTAGAAAAGGTATAGCCTTGGATGTATATTGCACATGTGGTACTCCTAATTATATTACAGGCCAATAAAGCCAGCAGAGAGATTCATTGGTCAATAGAAGCCATTTTTCTAGTTTCTACTATGAACAAATGCATAAGAAAACCACCTAAAATAGTCAAATAATGTCATCTTGTTTTTTCTTATATACACAAACAGATAAAATAAAGTGAAACAAAGATTTAGATTAAACCCTAAAGACTGAGAAATTAGAATAACAGAATATAAAAAACAAGCTTTAACAATTATTCAGATTGAAAAACAAATAACTCTAACAACAGATTTTACTAGAAATACTATTCAGCAGAAATACTATTTTGCTCTTATTTTTTTCAAATAATTGCTTAGATGTAGATGACTTGGAGATGGACATATATGCCAAATGTCTTGCCTAGTCCTCTGCCGAGACACAACAGTAGGCCAGTGAATATTGCATGTACTGAACTCTCTATAGACCTATGAGGTGGAAGGGAAGGACCTGCACRTGCTTTTCTGATTTCAATTTCAACCACAGAAGCATGTCCCCAGCTGAGTCAGTAGTTCATTATATGCTGGCAGCACTGAGAAGCCCTGAGCTTGCCTTGCAATGAGAGGATGGCAGTTCGGTTAATAGAGAAAGGAAATAAACTGCCCCTAGATCAGAAAGCATTTTCTTTTGAAAGCAGATGTTGGGACACTAGAAAAATTGTATCCCGTCACAAGGGAGTGCTGCGTGCCCAGAGAAGCTGTCTTATTTTTACAGTCATCGCCAATTTGTTTTCTTTGTTACTGCATTACCATCCAAATATAAGGTTCCTCATGCCAAACTCCACGGGAACCAAACGTAGTACAGCCAGAAGCTATCTATCAGCACAGCCACATACCACGGGTAAACACAATGCACAGGTAATGGCTGGGGTAAGCTCTAAAAAACAGCAGCTTCCATCCACAACAAGCTTAGCGCAGCTCCATCTGGTACCTCTGCTCGCTGCTAATAAACTGGCAGGGTGGTGGGACCTGGCTGGAAGGACTGCAGAATCCAAGACGATTCCTTAGCATAAATTATAAACTTGGCTATCTACAATTTCACACCCTGGGTGGCGCTCTCGGGATGATTATTGCACTTGGCAGTTGGCTGCCTCCTTAGCCACAGCCAGATTCACTTTGTTATTAAAGCAAATTGAGAGATGGAGGTTTATTGAGTGTTGGGCAATCTGCTAATCAGTGCAATAAGGCTTCCTTGATGGAAGGACTGGATGCCAGAACTGGACCTGAATTTGATTCGAATATACTCTATCTACAGTTTGCCTGGGAATAAAGTGTGCAGAGAGTGATAGGAAAGGATATATTCCCAGGAAGCCCTTTCTTTTTTTAGCAGGAATGGATGGGTACACATACACAGTCAGGAGAGAGTGAGGGGGCAGTCCTGAAGTACAGTCATAGGAAACAATCATGATGAGGACAGATCCTGCCACATGCTGTTTTCATTAGATAGGGTCTAATACATAGTGCTAGCAGCCAGTAAAGGATCCATTTAGGTACAGGTTGGCCTCTGGAACATGTTATGCTCAGCTGAGGATTACAGTCAGTCAACATGGAATTTTACTTTACAAAGCACAGTAATCAGAGGACCAACTGCTACCACTGGGCAGGTTTCAGCTCAGCTATGAAATGTAATGGACAGCAATTATTTTCATGATTGAGTGGAAGTATCTTACCCTGAATTTTTAGCACGTTAAAAAAAAAGTAATAATAATATTAAAACAACAACAACAACAAAACAAAGTAAAGAAAACCAGCTAAGGAATAACATGGTGAATGCTAGTATCATAGGGACAAGGCTGGGATTTACTCATCTAAACAGTCTGCCTGGAGTGAAGACTCCTAGTCTGTGCTTTTTATCATCATCTATTATTACTAACAGTTTTATGTAATTCAGGCCCTCAGACTAGTTTATTACTTCCTTAAGTTTTCACAGCACAACTTAATACAATATTGTCTGTTAGGCATCCCCCATGTTCTGGCTTATTGGAGCATGACTGATAAGAAATTGAAAAAGGAAAATGGAAAAAAAATCTACATGTTGATAGATAGTATTCTGTCATGTGCTAATAGAACTATGCGATTTTTTTACTACTTACATTTTAAAGTTACAATATTTATTGTAAACTTTTAAATTTTAAAGCCAAGTCTCAAAATACATAATTCCAAAAATATTTTTTATTTCTGTTCTGAAGATACATATGGGAAAAGAAACTTGTTTTGCTTGAGAAACTAAACAATTTGTCTTCTGAATCACCATTATTGAGAACTAAGAGGACAGGAAAAGACAAGGAATATGCCCATATTTAAAAAGGGAAACCATTTATCCCATATTTTGGTCCTTAGAATGGTATTAGAATGAATGATTGCAAACAATTTGCATTCAAGTAGAAAATTTGCAAGATTATAAAAAGCAAAACAAATGTGGATTTTTCAGGAAAAAAACATGATAAATGGTTTCTTTTATGACAGGTCTACCAGATTAATTRGAGGCAAACATTACTTTTTATTCATCTTAAATGGATTAAATAACACAGTTACGAAATTTAAGGATAATACTAACTTGAAACACATTACACATGCCTTAGAAAATAAGTTCAGAATTCAAAATGATTTTGGTAAACTGTAGATCTGGCATAAAATCAAACATGAAATTCAGTAAAGATAAAACACAAACACATTTGGGAAAGAAGTATCAAATGCAGACATGGAAAGCAAACAATTACTGGCTAGGTGGAAGTGCTGCRAAAAGGAACTAGGGTTTACAGCAGATCATAAAACTGAGTATGAGTCAAAAGTGCAATGCTGTTGCTAATCTTCACGGCAAGTAGCTGTCATCGGATGCATGAACAGGAGTGTTATATGTAAGACACCAATGACAGCTATTCTGATCTACCTATTATTTGGAGGTATCATTTGGAATACAGGTTCAGCTTTGGATGTAACTCTTAAAGAAAGATGTAAGCAAACACATAGAAGAAAAAACATGTCATAATGTGAGGAAAGATTACAGCTGCAGGCTGCTTTAATCTAAAGGAAACTGAAGGATGATGCAACAAATACGTTCTAAGTTACACTAAAGAAGAAAGAAGAATAATTGTCCTCTGGGACCACAGAAACAAAATTTAAAAAACTTCAAGTACAGCCTATGAAGGTTATAAAATCTTCTTCACTGAAAGTTTTTAAAGCACAGAATAAACAATTGTAGGAGGCATGGTCTAGGTGTACTTAACGCTACTTCAGAACAGAAAGACAGATTACATGATCTCTCAAGGTCCCGTGCAATGTTATCCCAAATATACATACCATACGTGCTCTAATTGCAGTCCCAAAAAGTTCCCTTACTGGACATGACTTAGCAATAGTTGTATTGCTCCTCTGTGACTTCTGAACTGATGAAGTGAATCTCACTTGCAGAAAAAGCCATAAGATTTTAAAGATACAAAGATACACAAAATTCATACACTTTAGCTTAAATCTAATGATAAAACAAGCTGCCTTTTGTCCATTATGGATTTAAATATATGCACTGTTTACTTATTTATTTTAGTTATTATTTCAAACTTTGTCTTTTAAAATACCAAATCTATAGCATGTCTAAATACAAAAGCAGTTTTTAATTGAATCTGAAAATGTAACAGATTGAAGAATAGCTAAATGCTTTCAAACTGTGTAACTTGGTCAACTACACTTACAGAAATTAAAACAATGTACATTTCTTTGTACAGTTCATATACAATTTTCTTTACATTTAAGACACAAAGACAGAAAGAAGCTGCATAGCTTCTCAACATTTTTAAAGTGATCAAGCTGTTAGATTATTTAAATCCCTCAAACGGTCTTTTAGTATCCTTTTGATCTGAACCAAAGTACTTAATCTCTCTGTTCCTCAGTTTCTTTGATCAATATAAATAAAGTCCCAACAAATTCCAATAAAGTCCCTAGGGTCAGAAGAAATACTAGACAGCCTGAATGAACTCGTCTGGTGACCTCCAAACTGTATAATATCACATGATATCATGTTAACCAAACATTAACTYTGCTAGGCAATCAAATGCCCAAGTGTGAAGCCTCTAGTCATACCAGGTTTTCAGATTTTTTATCTGGGTGTCCAGCACATGTCTTCAGGAATGTACGAGGGTACCCCAAAAAACAATACTGACAAAGCCAACGAGATTCAATTTCTTCTATACTCACCATCTAGAACACATCTTGAGGCAGCAACTAATTACTCTGTGTTCAACAACACACACAACTCCCACTCTTATACATGTAAATTACAGACAGCATTCAAAAGTAAAAAATAGTAATTTCAACTTTGAAAGTTGTAACATCATATTAAATTCTACTTTGACATTTTTTCCTCCTGATCCCTTTTCCACAAAAAACCTACTTACCCAATGAACATGTAAAGAAGGAGAAGGGATCAACTAGCCAGGTTCACTAATGCTGGGTTTAAAACAAACATAAACAGTAGTGGAGCCCAGAAAGCACCAATGAAATTGTTCCATTGAGATTTCCCTGTTCCAATGTTCAAAAACACATATGTAGGACCTACTCCTAATCAGTATGTACAATTACAACAGCAAGCAATGTATCTCACTAGTGATCCACACACACAATTACCTTGTTTGCAAACATACAAGATAATTTTAAGTACAAATTAGTCGGAGATTTGTATGTCTAAAGTTGCACAGGTGTGTTTTTTTAATCCAGCTTCATCAGGATTCACCTTCTTTCCTTTGAAGTAGAATCAGACCGGAGGGCCTAAGTCACCCCACTGCTCCAAGACTGATGCTGTTTGTTTCGTACATAAGACCTGCAATTTGTAAACTATTTTATATTTTTTAAAAATTCTGTAAGTGCCATTAACCATATCTTGTCATGTACAAGAGTTAAGCGTACAGCAGGAGGYGGAACCCACTCTGGCTCTAACACGGTTTTAAATTCTTGGCACTTTTCATTTCACGTCAATATGGGGAGCTCTCACCTTTTTGCCCAACCCCTGCACAGCCTAGAGAAGGTGCTTTTTTTTGTCAGCAGAAGTTTGGAGCTAAAATGTTCTAAATAGCAGGGAGTTCCTTCCCTCGGGCATCTGCAGCTGAAATACAGCCCTTTTACACTCATGAAGTAAGGTAATGGTCCTAAACCAGGCTGCATATACACATTAGGACTGCATTAAAAAGTTGGATTAAAAATGTTTTGTGAAGTTGCTGAAATGGATTTGCTGTTACATATGCATTAATATCACGTTAAAATTGCACTGGAGGAGGGAATAGAATCAATGAAGCAAATATTAATGGGTATAGACTATTTAAGATGGCTGCAGAAGTAACCCTAAAATTTCTTGAAATTGCGTAAAACAGACGTAACAAGCAAGCAATAATTATCAGTTAACACATGTAATTTTCTTACCACAAAATAAACTTTTTAAAGTATTGCCAAGTTCTCGTGATGCCCATCTGATTAAATTTTACACATAAAAATACCAGCTTTGACAGTTAATCTTATGATTACTGCACATATAAAGCACATTCAAAAGTTTACCCCATATGCCAAAATACACAAAGTGTTAAGGGATACTCGACTGGTAGCATCAACTGGCCTGCATTAAGGATAACACTGTCTTGTTTGACAGAAGAACTGAGAAGAAACAACCGCAGGTTATAGACCTCCAAACACTTCTTTGCACAAAGCTCTACAGCACACTAGTGGAACAACCTTTCTGACACACTCTGTATCATTGATTGTGCCCTTGACAGCACTGCTACCTCTTTGGAAGCAAAGACAGTATACTAGAGAAGGATAAAAGAACATACACTTGCTCCAAAASCACACCTTACAATAGCGAGTTCACTAAATTAAATACTATATTTTAATGATGTGGTTGATGTTCCTTAAAATAAGCAATGGTTGTAAGAAACATTATGTTTAAATAATAAAGAATCAAATACTACTTATTGCAGTACCTGCTTTAACATACACAAAGGGCGGCATGAATACAAAACTGAATTTTACACATTTACAAGCATTCTTTTGGTGGCACCAATTGATGTGTTTTCCAAGGATCTCTTAAAGTAACCAACAAACCATAATAGCTGGGCAGAGGAATACTATTAAAAAGTCTTCTCCAAAAACTGCATATGGCAAAATGCTAGGTCCTTTCCATTCTAACATTATATTCAAACTGTAAGACAACAACTYATTCCAAACTGAATTCTTACACCATGCATACTGTAAAGCACACATCTGCAGTTCATGCCAGCATCTGTCCAAATCTCATTTGTAACATCTGTTTTAAATTTTTAAGTCACTATTTGACAATAAATTTTATTCACTCAAAAAAAAAAGTGTGTCATACTAATACTGTATTAGCATTATATCGGCAACTTCTGCACAAAAATCAAATACACACTTGACAGACTTCAGTCAGCTTGTCAATTTTACTTAGGATTTAGGGAGTAAAATCTGGTACCTTTCCTTCTATATCATCCACTTACACCCTCCTGACATCAGGTCACAAGAGATTTAGTGAAATATGTTAACTGAAAATGCAATCTGCATGTGCTCAGAAGGCATGAGTAAATATAAACAAAAGTTACAGCAAGTTAGACTTTGACATGTTTACAAGCAGTAGATACTCTTCAGACATATAAAAGAACAGTACCATTAGCAGCAGGACGGTTATGTGGTAAAAGTAGAGCAAAGATCATAAATAACTGACATAGAGTTCAAAACCTGGAAAAAAAATTTTCACTCCTTTGTTTTAGTGGTGTTCTTTTTTTGGTGTTTTTGTCTGTTTTTTAGGAAAGCGAACATAGCGACTATGAAAGCAAATATAAGAAAGTTAATAGATCTGAGACTTTTGTAAGAGAAATTTCCATCAAATTTTACATACCCAAATTAACTGAGCACAAAGGAGGAAGGAATTTTCTTTTGACAGTTCTGAAACAACTAACCCACTATGTTGTACAATTAATAATAAGCTTTTGGGGCAGATCTATCAAACCTAGTGGCTAGAGGACAAGCTGGAGGCTGGAGAACTATTACATGAGAAAAAGGATGAAGGGAAGTACAAACCATTAGTCTAACATCAGTAGGATGCAAGGCTTAAAATCAGTTTTGAAAGACAGGATAATTAAGGACATTGAAGTCAAGGAGAAGAAAAAAGGAGAAATWAAAAGGCAGTGGGTGTTGTGATAAACTAACCCTGCTACCTTTCTGTTATAACCAATTTCCAAATGAGGGAAATTCAGTAGACCATGTCTAGCCRGGCTTGAGTAAAGCATTTGATATGGTGTCACATGGGAAAACAGTAGCCAAACCAGAGAAAATGAAGSACTAATACTAAAGTTACAAGGTGAGCAGAATCAAGCTGGATCAATGGGATGAAGTTCAATAATATAAAAGTGCATACAAAGTCATGTACCTAGAAGTTATAATTAAGATTTTTTACATATTGCAGAAAGCTCTAGAAATTCTCCTCCATTGACAATAGACATATATTTGATTATGACTGACCATGAATGAAAAATAGCTGTGATAAAAATAAATGATTTCTTAGTGTCTTTTCAAAATGTAAAGGATAAATATTGTGGTAGAAGTTATGGGTAAGACTATACCTCACTCCTATCTTACCTTATCCATATCTTCAGTCTGGACACCTATATTCCAGGAAAGAGAAATTCAAATTGTAGTAATTGCAGATGAAGGTTACTAGAATGATGAACAAAAACTTTATGTGCCAGGAAGAGACAAAAAGAGTTTGGCTTCATTATTGTTGGCAATTTGTCTTGTAAAACTAAATGTAGCAGAGACAAAGACCAAGGAGGAAGGAAAGTTGTTTAAACTCAGTAACAAAGGAATAATTAGGCATGAACTAGCCATTAATAAATTTAATTTTTATTGTAAATCATCTAACAAAGCTCCCCAAAAAAGCACAAAAATGTCTGAGTCATCCAGAATCTCTTTCACTCTGTTCTTCCTATTAAAAGCTACTCTGCATCAAACTGCAAATCTAGTGCTGCTCTTAAGTATTAAATTGGGTGGAAAAAGAAAGTAGGCTGTCCTTGGAGAAGAACATCCTACATCATTTGGCAAAAGGTCAGTTACATCTCTGAAACCAGTAGGGCTCCCTGAATCTGCCAAAGGCAAATTTTGGCCCTTATATTACGATGCGTATTTTACTTCAGTGCCAACTTGTGTGTGTGTGTGTGTGTGTGTACATATGTACGTATATATGTGTATAAGTATATACGTGTGCAAATATTTAATTATGTGTATTATATATAATTTATGTGTATAATTATATAGAATATAGTCTATGGAATAATGTATAAAATTTATAAAATATATATAATATATAAAATAATAATAAAATTTTATTTACTTATTTTTTAATTGGGGTCTCTCACCTCCTTCTTCCATTTGCTCTGCAGGCCCAGAGAGCCTTTATGGTTGTGCACTCAGTGTGGAAACGTGGCTGCTGGCTATCACAGCCACTCTGCTTGATCTCCGCAGCCAGAGCCTCTGCGTGAGCTCTGCATCACTGCGCAGTCGGCTGTGTGCACTGCAAACCTCTATAGGCTCTTTGTATCAGTTCCTCTTGCCCTCACAAATACTTCCTAACCCAAATAAAGGGAGATGAGACAGCTGGCTAACAGAACGCAATCAGACACATCGCAGGATTTTCTGAACTGTTGGGTGGGTTGTTTATAATAATTCACTTCAGGTGGAGATTCTAGCCTCCAGCTCCCAGCACCTGAATGTGACTTGCAAATAAATTAAAAAAAAAAAATCACCAAAAAAGTACCAAATTTTCGAGCATTCAAAAACTGATCAAAAACAGATTCTTGTAGAATCTTGCAAAAACTGACATACTGCTTAACTTTATTACTGTGAGCTGTCCTATTATTATTCATGGTGGTAAGTGTAAATACACGCACAAGTGTTGGCAAATTAAGCTTTTGTTTCCCAGATAAAAGAAAGATTGTATCTGACAAATTTATGGCTGTAGCTTTCTGGGATTAGAAGGAAATCACTTTTCTCTCAACCTAAAAACTCAATTAAAAATCTGAAGCAATACCATAAAATGTTTCTTTACAAAAGGATGAAAAAATATGACATGAACACATTAATTTTAGGCAAATGAAACAGTTCAGGCACTGGAGTTATATTAAAACTTTTTCAATGAAAAGACAGCAACACCTCAGACAAGTAGTTAGCCTGAACGGCATATAAAAAAAGACAGAAATTTTGCTGTTGAAAAAATCTTAATGCTATTGACAGAAGGACTGAAGAGTATGTCAAAGAATGTATTTCCCTGATACAAATCATTATATAGCTATCAGCAACCTAATAATAATCATGCTAAAAAAGACCTTGAGAATCTTCCATGTTAAACTAGAAACAATATGATCATTTTAACAGGACAGTAACAACAAAAGAAATAATTAATGAGCTAGTAGAACTGTCATCCTAGATAGGTTCCTATCTAAATTTTATATGGCACTAGTTTCAAACTCATCAGGTCTTTTAGGTCACCTGTGGAATTATATTCAAGTGGAAAACCCCTAGTTTGATCTTACACTAGGTATGATAGAGCATACAAAAGGTTTCCCAAAGGTCAAAGTTGCAGCTATGTGCCTAAACTGTTTTAAACACTGTTTGTAACATCTTTTCTACTAGTGCATATCTGAAAATTGCATTCTTTCCTTGACCACCTCGATTAAGTTATATTAATCCAGGTGTGACTTTTACCACATATGAAAAGACAAAGATGGTAGACCTGAAACAATCTATTGAGTAGAAAAGCAATCAAGAGGAGTGAGAGGAGTTATTTAATACAGCTACTATGCTGAATGATGTTTGAAGGGAAGTTTGTTAAGCAGAAAGGAGAATTTGCTCCAAAGGAAAAACTTTATTAATGGGGTTAACACAAGCAGGATTAGTCKGGGGGTAAAAGCAGTCAGGAAAATCCCATTAATCTGTTCCTCTTTAATACAAATGCTGAAACTATTAGTATTTGTCCTATACAGATAGTACCGATGGTTTAATTATTTGTGAAGAAAGGGAAACCTCCAAGATTCAAGACCCAGCTAGACAGACTTACATATCCAAATACTAAACTGTACTTGTGGGACTTGCTAAAAGAGGCATCTCAATATCTTACTTTTTACCTTTATGCAAATATTCATTAGACTGTAAAGATCTGTTTCACTGTAAAAATCCATGGCAAGTCGCAGCAGGCTTCATTAGTCCATTAGACAGAATAAATTGAGAAGAAAAAACTCTCTTGCATAGGCATCTATTTCCTTTATCAATAACACCTCTAGGGAAGGTGTTCACTGGTCTGCTAAACCCAGGGAGAGGAATGTGCCCTGCACAGGGGAAATCTGCAGGCTTTCCAAGGTAGAGGAGGCCTTCTGCCAACTCGGTTGTCAATTACTTGCCAATCCCTGTCTTTCTCCACAGGAAGATATTGACATTCATTGGATACATCAAGATGAGTAAAACTCATTTAAATTAGGTTTGCTTGTACAATTTTAATTTGCTTAAGCTCTGGGAACCTCTCAGACAACTGCAGCTGACACATTTTGTCCCTGTCTTCTCCATAATCTCCAACAATATCAAAGTAATTTGACTATAGACAATCCCATATTAACTAGCAGCAATTCTTTCCTTAATTCTTGATGATACCTCTGTGGACTATTCTCTTATGCTGACCCATCTTTTTGATCAGTGTCAAAACAGCTACAGATCAACCCCAAATAGCATCTTTAAATATTAGCACAGCATTGACTCTATCTAGTCTTGTTCAATAGGAGAGATGTATAATGTGTGAGACAGCTATAAAACCAAAAAGAAACTTTCTGACTTTATCGCATGATTGTGCAGCTTGGTTCAAAATTCTTCCCCAGAAACATTTGTTAAGAATTTCTGTGTTCATTTACTCAGTTTTGAAACCCATTAGTCTGGAAAAACGCTGAAGGCTGGTTTTGTCCAGTCCAGCAAATAGAACTAACGACAGAGACTGTTCATCCTTGGGTGAGTTTTAGCTGCTGTGCTTCTCTTCTTGAATATTAATATTCTTCTGGATAGAAAAATTGCTCATCACCTAAATATTTTCTTCTATCCTGTTTACCATAAGATAGTTATGGTAGACTCCATCATGTTTCACCTCTATCAAAGTGCAAGCCTAACTGGGCATCTGCAGGCTTATGCATCCCAAACTAAACTGTCCTAAACAGACCAAATGCTTCTGCACTCCCCATGTACATTCTGGGAGTTAAGTTGGTAACAACTAAGTTTAAGGTAGCAGTCACAGATGCCCTACTCTGTTTCATTTATTTCTCCATTTAGATCAGTTCTAACACCTCTTCTCTGACTATTAAACAACCAAAATCCATAATCAAATCAATAAACAAAGATGATCAGAAACCCTGCGTTCAGCTATATGCTAAGTTTGTTTTCAGCTGGAGAGGTACAATTGATTGTGTATCAATATTTTATCTGTATCTTGATCTATATCAATGAGAGAAGATTTAGGACTTTTAAATGTCTTTTAAAAATATTTTTAGAATTTATGCCTTTGAATTAAAAGCTTAAAAACCTTTACATTTCTTGTAGATTGATGATTGTAATAAAAACCACAGTTTTAGTAATGTATTTTCCCCCTTTATTAYGAGCACAGTCAGAAACAACTCCAGGAAACTATAGGACTCCTTCAAGACAGTGGTTGGCAGTGCTGAAATATTTCCTATAGCTCTGTTTAAGTTAAGAAGTTTTCTGAATAGTATTCTCCTACAACCAAAGAATAACAAAGGAAAGTTCTCAGACTGTCATCCCATTTACTTTTGATCACCTTAGCCTTACATCAAAGAAACTTAAGCTGTGTGTCGGTGGGCCTATTTGACCATAATACTTAGTGGATATGAGTTACAGAACCAACTGAGTTACAGAACTGACTGTGTAGTCCCAAACTACTTGAAAGAGATAAAATTCAAGCACTTATGATGAACAGTGAGCATTTCATGAACAGCTCCAACACAGTCAACTTCACTGTCATTTACATGCAAATGGAAAAAGAGTAACACTTAGGAATGGTACTTCAAAGTATGTTTGGATCCTTTGGCAACGCCAGACATKCGTGTATGCAGGTTTTTTCCCATTGTTTTCTGTTGTTATTTTTTGTTTCAGAATATGTAATCTCTGCCTGAATATCAAGAGGGACATACTCTTACCCTTAATCCATTTTGCAACACCAGTCTGGGCAAAGGACGGATCAGCTTATAGAGTCCAAACTCTGCAATAAATATAGAGTAAGCATTAAGGAGGCTTTTCTCAGTTCAAGCACATTCTTGGAAAAGGAAAGTATGAATCACAATCAGATGCCATTTCTAAAGTTAGCCCACTTTTCCTTAGTTTAATTTGGTGCTTAGTTAATTGCCCAGATACTCTTTATCTCTCAAGTTATAAAGCCTGGCATATTATGAACATCTGGGATATTATTTTCTCAACAACAATTTTTTTTTCATGTGAATCAGGATACAGAGCTTTCATTGCTTCTTTGTTTATTTGTTAATAAAACAACTTGCCTTTGGCTTCTTTCTTTTTTTGCTTTCATGAAATTTATCAAAGATGCCATGATGATACGCTCTACTATCTTCTTCCTATCCTCTTGAATTTCCATTTTCTACATTCGAAGGTGACTGAGTGCATCAGAGAATCTCCACTCTTTTCACTATTACAAATAGTACAGACACAGGTCTGATTTTTCAGTGTTTATTTTCACGCTATTTTACAGCTTCCAGAAGAGCTTGAATAATCCCAGTCCGTGCATGCTGGCTGTATAATTCTGTACTACTTCATTTCTTTAGTTCTGGCCAGTAACACAGAATTTGTAACCACGTGAACAAAATAAGCTTTTAGAAGTTCTATTAAGAATTGTTTTTCCTTCTTTTAAAAATATTGATTTTTTCCCCTTCTTTACAAGGAACACTGGTACACCACTGTTATTTCCATCACTTACATCAGAGGCAATTATTATTCTGCCACTGTTTTAACTACTGGCACTCCTTCTTTGTGATACATTTATTATATACAGCAGATTTATACATTTCTTAAAATATTGCAAATGTATTCTGTATCCATAAAAACAAGGGAGGACTGATATCTCTTTGTATATGACTATGTCAGAAAAAAGGCCAGGAGATATTTCAAAGATACCATGGTACCTCCGTTCCCCAGGTCTATAGACTGTCTTTCCCTGTCACAATAGAAACTTCCTTGCACACAGTCTGCCACTCATGCTGTCTAGTGCCACCTATGCAAAAGTGTCATGAAAAACAGATAGTGATTATGGATGTAATATTACTTTCTTCCCTCTCCCTTTGTAATATTCAGAGGGTATGTTTAGCTCCATCAGCAAGCTGTGATAGCAATGTTTTTAAGTGATGGACACTAAGAAAGAAAACGTGAACCATAAGTAGTCTAAAGTAGAAGAACTACCTATTGACCTGCCTGAGAGAGAGTCTATATTTCTACAGTCCGGGGAGCACAATGCTGTTTTTACTTTAGATTTAGTCAATCTGGATTTTGTACAACTTCAGGAAGAATAGGCAAAAATAAATGTCTCAGTTTTCCTTTCTTGTCAATTGCCCACATAGCTACAGTGTAAACTCTTTAATGTGATTAATGAATTCAACAGCTGAGGTCTCACAGAAGGATAATTCATTTGCCTGATTACAGTAACCAACACAGATGAATTGCGTGGTACCCTGTGGTACCTAACATCAGCAGGGGGATCGCAGGTGCTCTGGGCAGTAGAGGGATAGAGGTTATCCCACACACTTCATAATTTTAAGCTGCAACTTGAATGAATCACATGGTCATAATCCAGGATTAAATACCTATATAATCCTATAGACTCATGAGACACCCAGATCATCTCTATCGTTTGTGTAACCGAGACACTTCCTGCAGAGCTGATACAGTGATTGCCCCTCTTGGTTAACCACTAAAGAGAAAACAGGGCCACAGTTACCACACTTCTCAGAGAGAAAGCTAAAAGCAGTAGTAGTAGTAGTAGTAGTAGTAGTAGTAGTAGTAGTAGTAGTAGTAGTAGTAGTAGTCAGACAATATTTTTACTTTCCACTTGCACTGGATCACATCCAAGATCCATCTAGCCCTATGCTATCCCACCTCCAATGGAGATCAATAGTAGATAGTTCAAAAGAGCAAAAAGATGACAAGGTTACATTAATACTTGCTCCAGGCACTCCCCAAAACCTCCTGGGAATTTCTCTTAATAAAGGCCTTTACTGATCTGTTCTTCATATTCTTCACAAAATCCAATACTTATGTGACCACTGAAGCCAGAAAAACTTCAGGTTCAGTAGTGGTAATTAAGAACTAAGGAAACTTTGCTGGGCATCTGAACTTGAAAAAAAAAAGAATTAACACCAAGCCATTGACCAATATCTGTATATTAATAAGTGTTAGATACAAGGTGGCCAGTTATAACTACATATTTGAAAGCTTTAAAATCTGTTTTTTCAGCCTGTGCATTAAACAATTTTGTCTTAACTTCTGATAAGGACTTATATCAATTAAGTGTCATTCTCTCTTCTAGATGCCTTAATTAAACATACATACAAGAACTTAATTTCCAGTTTTTCTTATTCTCATTGTAGACAATATAGTTACGAAACATAATTATCAGTTTTCAGGGTGATCATTGCACGTGGGATATGTTTCCTTTTCATTTCTACATTAATTGGATGCAGAAATATTGTTTAATTTGTTTTCTATGTATAAGGGATAGGGTTATTATAGTGGGAAGCTAAAACACTCATTCAATTGAGCAAAATTCATTGCAGAGCTTGACACAAAGCTATTGCCCTATTTTGTTTTAACCAGGGATAGATGGGGGAGAGTTTGGGCTTCTTTTACATTTTGTAACACCACTTTCACACTAATGATACAACACTTTTAAAACCTTACTAATGTAGGTACTGAAACTCCTCTAATGAAGAAGGTTCTGGCAAGCTAATAGTGGTAGTTTCCTGAAGAACAGTTACACAACTGCACACTCCACTACCCCAGTAAAGCAAGCAGGTTAAAACCATTGTCAACATTTTCTCACCCAGGAATCCTTCTCTACAGAAAGGCTAGTTGATTGATACTGAATATAAGAAAGCCCTGAGACAGGGAGAGAAGACCTGACTCTTTGCCTGCAGTTTTGATGAATGAAAAATTTGATAGTTCTATCTATAGACAGGGTTCCTTTTTATCACTGGTATGTTTTATACTGTGGGGACTGTGATTCCAGTACCTTAAAAGGCAAACATATATAAAAATAAGCAAACAATCCTATGCAAGAAGAGCTTTTTGATATCTCAGATTAAAAAGACCCATATAAACATACTGATTACAATAGCCAGCAATACAGAATTACAGTTTTGACAGCACAAAAATCACCATAAGAGAGGGGTTCATTGAAAAAATTTTCAGTCAGGCCCTATGTTCACTCTCATTACTTAGGTAAAAATCAAGTCCCAAACTAGTACACTGCAAACTGCATCATACTACAAAAAAATCAAAAGCAGTAATTTCAGTTACAGTATCTTGTTCTTCGTGCTGAAACAAAGACAAAGAATGTTTCGTTACTTAGGATCAATTAGAGACAAATGTAATTCATCTAACAATTTAATTCCTTTCAGCAATGTTTAAGAGCCTAAAAATGAGACAATCAATTCTAGTGCTAACCCCCCAAAAAGCCAAATCCATTCATGAATTTCATTCTTATTTGCAATAAAAACAAATTAATTAGAACAAGCTCCTTTGCAAGACATCAAAAGCAATTCCTTCAATTATTTCTTTCCAATCTGCAATAAAAAATTCATTAACCTCAGCTTCATTCTGAAATTTCAAAGCAATTTTTTCAATAACTTCATTCTAATTCACAAACAAGTTAATTACCCCAGGTCCTGTTCCATAAAGTTTTCTAATGCAACTGCTTTCCTTAACTGAACACCCATGCCTTTCTACATCTTGAAAAGTTGGAAATTTGCCTCTTGCACCATTTCAGATGTTAGCCACAATCAGAGGGCTAGATCCTGAAATAACACTTGCAACGCTCCAAGGGCAAGGGCAGGTATCAGTCACCTTTCAGAATCAGCCCCAMACGAAGCCATTCCTCACAGTCATCTGTAGTCTCAAAGCAAAATTTATAACAAGAATTGCCCTAGGCTGCATGAGTAAACAGCAAAGCCAAGCTTCATGTTTCTGTCTCCAGTTCTATTATATTAGCATAGATGATGCAGTATTATCAGTGCTGCAAGTCACGCTGAGGTATCAGCATCAAGTACTATGGGTGGATAAATTTTCCCTACCAAATATTTCAAATAAAAACAGAATGTATTCATGAAAGTCACAAGACCTTATGATGATTCTGCTATTTAAGCCTATTATACACACTCCTTTCCCTATCAAAACAAAGCTTTTAAGGTTTAGTGTAGATGGTGAGAGACTAAAATGTTTTCTTTTCAGAGAGGCATTCCAATTGTGTCGATACAGGTTTGATGCCATTAGGACAACTAAAGCATATAGGAAGACTACAATACGGACACCCTTGTCTGAGAAGATGCACGGTCCTTAAGGCTAATGTCTCAGGACACTCCACAGGTGAGCAGGAAGGAGTGAGAGCCTCTGTCTCCTTGTCACAGCTGGCCGTTCTCTTGCTTAGAAAGAGAACACCTTCCCATGGCATATTACTGCAGATGTTCAAAATGAATTAGCAAATGTTTATTCAGTCTGGCATTCTTTACGGAGTATGGTTTTCAGAAAGTATCAGTTCTACAAAAATTAACCTAATATATTTGAAGGTATGCAACAAAAATCACCAGTCACTCATACATTTTTGCAAAGGACTGGCTATTGACAATGCTAGAAAAGCAAGAAAAGCAAAGTTATTACAAGTTGCAGTAGAATGAAATGGAGAAAAGAAAAGTAAGACTATTTTACTTAATTTTCAGGAAAGATACTGATAAGTAAAGAATAATATTGTAATAACATATTAAATGTTAAATCATTAGACTCTTCCCACTTCTTAAAAATTCTTTTTTGTTTCAAATATATAGGAGCTAGTGTCATTGTGTGAGTAGGAAGGATTCAGGTCTCCTTTTCTCTCTACTGCTTTACTTTAGCATAGTCATGAAACACTAATCAACCTAGCGTMAAACTACAAGGCATCTAAAAGTAGAAATACCAGAATTTGAAAAGCTCTCTCCAAAAACATTGTTATAAATTCATTTTTCTAACAGGTGCAAAAAAAAAAATCCAAAAAGCTATCTTCAATTTATAGACAATTCACACTAAATCCACCAGCTCTAATCATGACCATGCCGGAGAATGATGCTAATGCCCAGACTCCACTGACTAAGAGTTCATTTCTGTACTAAGCAGGTTTGATGATGGCCTTTGCTCACAGACAGGTTGAGGGTCAGGACCTATTCACTGCTCAGCAAATTAAGGGCACTCACAGCTTTTCGTGCCATTCCTGAGACAAGATGTTAGGGTTTTGCAGTTCCACTGCAACTTTAAGCACCAACCTGAGTATCTTGGCTAGTAAGAAACTTGCCTTTAACCTTCCATTACTGAAGGTTATTCTGAAGTCATCAGAGAAGAAACTGCTTCCTTTCACCTTAAGAGAAATGCGATGTCTCAGACAAATTGACTGATGTACAGAACATTATTCTAACTGAAAATACTAAAGACTGTAATGTGTTGAGAAATCAAATTGATGACCTAGAAAACAAATCTGCTGCAGAAACAGAAGATTGATGGGAGGTTTTGGAGGCATGACAATAAGAAAAAATATTTTTTTATTATTTGCACTGCATTACAATGTTTTATAATATAGTATAGCATATCCTTCTGATGAAGTTGCATTCTCTTCCTATTTCTACCACCTTGATTGAAAGTCAAGGTTAGAGTGAATAGATATTTATCACATTGTGGTGCCTTTTACCCAAAATCTCACACTGATTGATGAGCTACTTAGCAATCATTTCACCCAGTGCTGAAATGTTACTTTTTCTGTACAAGTCAACAGTACTCTGCAACAGTAAACAATAACACAGGATTGACAAGGGAGTCATTAAATGGACAGTTGGCCAGGACATCAGACTCAGATTTTCTCTTGCAATATGTGCTGCTGGCTCTTTACTGACCTCAGTTTTTCAAAATCTTGAGGCTCCCAGCTCCTACAGTCAGAGGTGCAAATCTTTAAGACCTCCAAATTGTCATATTTCCTTAAGGTGAGAATTGGCTCTGAGGACACTGACCCCTTCATTGTGCTGAACTGTCTTTTAGTGGTGTGGAAGTCACATCTGTTGATCCAAGGACATGAATGATTCTTATTGCACAGGAGCACTCAGTGAAAGTAGAAGTTTACCCCAAGTACTGATTGAGCCTAACCTTCCTTAGCATGGGATAAAAGTTAAAGAACTGGCCTGGTGTGAGGACATCGCAGTTTCCCCCCAGTTAATTCAGTGTTGCAAAAGTTTACAATGCCAGAAAATTCCCACCCAAGCCAACACAGGAAGTATCCTGCTGGGACATAGTGCTTCTAAACAACTTGATCTGCAAAATGTGCTCATCAGCACCATTTCCAAGGACWAACAGTATCACAATAGATCTTTGCTGTGCAGAGCCAAACGGGGCCTCATTTCAACAGTAGTAAGACTGTTGCAGAATGAAAATTAGGTTTGCATAGCTAAGCACAAGCAGGGTAGAACACTTTGTCATCTCATTTGCAGTTTACCAATCTTAACATGGTAATGATCATCCTATTTAAGATAGTCCATTTTTAAGGACCTGCCTGAAGGAACAGCAAGTAAATCATGCTGTACCCAGTGTACCTCTCTCTTTAGACAAAAATCAGACAAGACAGACTGTAAAAATGGTATGATTTAATAGAAAAGATGTGCTGTAAAAGAGTAAAATAGGAAGTTCACAAGTATAATTAATCAAGTATTTTTGGAATTTTTTTTTTGAAATAAAAGCCACTGCCCAGCTTTTATTCAAACTCTCAAGAAAATAAGGTTACTTTTCTTTTCTAAAAGGATGCCAGTTCCAACCTAAGCAAACTTTCCAAATTTCCTCTCTTGCTTTATTTTAGTCCTTCCATTATAAGCAGCTGAAGAGAAGCAGTTATCAGCTCTTAAGGTCCCACCATTTTCTAGGAGGCGAATGCAACTGAAAAACCTAATCAAGGTTTCTAAAATTGGCGCAGACTGAATCACATCTGTGGTCTTTCTGGGCAATTCCACTATTTCTTTTGAAAAGGGCCATACACGTGCCACTGACTTTATGTAAGCATTAGCGGTTGTTTTACATTGCCACAGATCCTCCTAGTAGCCTTACCCCTAGGAAGCCACTGTTAAATACAACTTTGCTGTTTCATTTTAGTTTGTTAATGAAATGATTTGAATATGTTGAGAAGTTAAGATTGCARCAAATGCACCCCACTCTAAGCAACCTGGTGAGAAATTGTACCTTGCAGTATCAGGCAGATTAGCGCTTCATGGTGGCATGCAAGTCTATGACAGAAACAAGGCAGCGACTGGCTGTGAGCTGGCTGTCACCCACGTCAGCAGGAAACCTCCCAGAGAGGGGGAGCGCATCCACAGSCCCCCTACTGGTCATGTCTTGAGGTAGGGAGCACAGAGGTTCTCTCAGCCTGCCTTGTTTTTCCTAGACTTTAATTCGTGTTGAGACACCAAGCTACTGATGGGTTAGCTATAAATGTGCGCTGCAGGCAGGGGCTGGCAGTCTCCCTGCGGCACAGCTGGATCCTTCCGGAAAGGAGTCACAGCCCCGCGGGGCTGCCTGAAACCTGCCAGCCACAAGAGGTGTACCGCACATGGTGCTGCCAGCCCTGGTGTCCCACAGGGTGGCAGGTGCTGGTGTACAACCTGGGCCAAACCATATTGCTGGAAACTGATTTACTAATTATAATAAAAGGCTGTTTGTCTTCAGTGTGTCTCTAGCCTCCTAGAGCTGTGCTATGACTGGGCACCACCAGCCACAGTCTGACTAGTGTAAATCCGAGTTACTGCATTACAGGATTTGTTGGCATAATTTTGGATTAACCCTGATGTCAATGGAGTGAAGCAACAGCCCAGCACATACCACAATATCAATATACATCCCAGACATTAGTTTACAATTTCTAAACCAACTGGAACAGGAAAGAAACACAAAGATACAAAGCTGACTTGCCAGATGTTGCCAGTGAGAAGAATATGACAGGACAGGAGAGAGGAAAAAACAATCCATGCAGAGAAAATGGGCTGCTTTGGCACACTTGGTTGATAAGACTATCTTTTTGCCATGAGGGCACGTATGATTCTTATCCCTGAATCTTATCGACTGTCTCATATGTGTTTTCTAGGCCAGAAACTTACTATAAAACCTTTTTGCTTATTTTAACTTTACTGACAGTGCAGCTGTCAGTTATTACAATGACAAAACAGACTTTATGCAGAGAATGTGGCAGAAGTTCTTGTAATTTATTGATAGTAAAAGAGAAGCCAGGGACCTAACCCAGTTAAATCTGCATCCAGCAGCAGTGTTTCCTACCTTCTGATATTTACTTTCAACGCATATTCAATGGTGACAAGCCCATTTTTCATCCCTATGTTGAATGATTAGTATTTATGAAAATGAACATGTAAGATACACAGTTTTTTTGTACCTGACCTCATTTGTCAAGAGATGAGACCATTCAATGCAATTAGGATGATGACAGAGACAGATGGCAAACGATTATACCAAAGGATTATTATAGCGTTTTTTTTCTTTTTTAGTACTGACACACATTATACAGGAAGAGACATTAGCTTAAAATATCTTTGGGAACTACAATAATGAAATGTCAGTTATATGGACTTCACCATCAGCTTGGCTTTCTTACCGGGAAAGAATTGTCAACCATAAATTGTCACAAAAGAAAGACAGAAAGAGAAACAAAACAAAACAGGATAAAAACCAGACCACACACAAACACATCCCAAATCAACATTCAAACTGGAATGTCGAAGGAGATTCATTCTGATGTTTTACAAACAATGAAGACTCAAATCATCACTTGCATGTGATACCTTATACTGCTCATTACCTTCTGCAAACATTCGAACTTTCTCTTCCTATTTTTGATTTAGTGTTTTCAATTCTGGTGTTTCATCAGAAACAGGATAGAAACCAAGACTGATCATAGGATTAATCAAAAAATAAAAAATTTTTATGTCTTTAGTTTGACAAGTAAAGGAACAATCAGGAGATTTGAAAATAARCTTAAGCATTGTCAAAGCATACTTAGATATTTTAGGTAGCAATAAAATTAAATGGTGTTTAAACTTTTCTACTCAGCTATAACTTGGATATATTTCTGTTTTCTTAATATGCCTTTTTTTAAAGACTTTTTCATCAAATAACTGTGATTTACCTTGTATCTTTGTGAAAGAAATGTTATCAGAATCCAGCATTCAGTGCACTAAAATAAGTAGATTCCAGGAAAAGGTCCATAGTCAAGCACGGAATCCCATTGCCAGGGGTTTCTGTACATGAAAGAACAGTAAAAGTTACCTGAAGCACAACTTAGTCCCTCTCGCTTACTCTGTCCCATTTCCCCCAGTAATTTCAGCATCATCTGGTCTTCTCTAGCCTCCCAAATCTTTTTTTTTTTTTTTCCTGACCAATAACATGATTTCTTTGGGGAAGATAAAAGTCTTTTTCTCTCCTGCTCTGACCCTCCCTCTTTTTTTTTTCCCTATGGTCTGGYGGTTAGTGCACTTCCATGGGAGATAAGTTGATAGCTACTTTAGCCATCTTTAAAAAAAAAAAAAAAGTAAATTCACCTCCATATTTGAAAACATGTTAAAAGACACCTTTCCCAAGATTCTGGACCCAAGCAGACAAAGTTCTCTCCTTTTCACCCTGGCTACAATTGAGGCTAATATTTCTGCTCAGTTTTTAGCTGCTGGCAGTAGTCAGTTATATGTTGATTTCTGCTGAATGTATCTGGCATGACCAGCTCTCCCTTTGATGGCAAGGTCTCTTATGTATCTTATTCAGGGTCTTGGACTCCACTTCTGGAATTTCGCAAATACGTATCACCACAAATAGCTGCTCTGAAATATATGCATTTTACTAGATGTTCCCAAAAGGCTCCAAGAGCTAGGATGGATTGTGTTCCTTAACACACTTTTCAAGTGGCATAATTATTAGCCCATAACAGTTTCTGAAGAAGTAGGTTTAAGACTGACACTTTTTTGACTGATGAAATTGTATGTTGGCAAGCTGAGTGTCTCAAATGACACCTGTGAAGATTCCAGAGACTCTGCCAGCATGATTATTTTATTCATTAAAAGTGCAAATAGAATTTGAAGTACATTTTTAAAATGCCCGTCTGGGAGTACCCAAATGAAAACTTCATGATTCAGCCTCATGACAGCTGTACATAACAGCAGGCCTTCCATCTCCCTGCTGGCTTGTCCTGTTTAAGAATAAGTCTGAAATACTTGAAGAAAAAACTACATATAAGTATGTACAGTTATGGAGCATTTTTGGTGCAAGCTGTGTTTGAACCATGCAACTTGTGAAAGAGATACAGGGAAAGAGACATGGAAAAAAAAAATTACCAGTACAGTACTATCCTATGCTAGAAATGATGAATAGCAATAACATTGTCAAAGACAGCTTAAGACACTCAGAAGGCACTCAGAAGAACTAGAAAGAACAGAGTACTTTGGAAAAAAATGAAAAAAAAAAGATGTTTTACGTCTCAAAGCAGTATTTCACATACTTATTTAACTATTGTATTTTGCATTATTGTGCACCAAAATCTGATCATAATCATACTGGAACTCTGCCAGTTAGTTTGCAGATGACAAGTTTCTACAAATGTTTCCCTAACCAATATGGCCAGGCAATTTTTATGTATTCCTGGGTACCAGGCTGATGCCAGATTTTAGAAAGCAGACTTCCTATGCTGTTTATGCAGAGACCGATAGGACTTTGTTTGTTCAGCTTCATTGCTGCACTAAGTATTGATGAKTGTATCTTAGCTTACTTATACCTCTTCATTCCCCATTTCCATCACATCTTTAAATGTTTAAGCTTTTAACCATAGAAAAATGTCACCTTTCTCCTAAATCACCACCTACACATAATTTACATTTACACTTTAAAACAGAGTTTTGTGCTCTTGAATGCAGTAAAATATATGGTAACACCACATTAAATTGCTATGACTCCCATGATTTTCCCCAAAAGTCACTAGCAGTGATGGCTCTGCCTGATTTCTGGGCCAGAAAGTTTGTAATGCTTCACCAAGCACAGAAGAAGCATGTAAAGGATCAGCCATGAGTTTATACTTCATCTGCAGTATCTGCAACCTTTTCTTAGGAACTGTTATAAATGGAGCATTTCCTCTGGATTCAGAGCATGTGCATGCACACACTAACACCACATGTACTCGGTGTCTGTGTGACTGTGCCCTCTGTGGCAGTCCTCATGTTAGGCGTACCACCGACTTCCACCCTTTTCCTCCTTCCCCCACTGTCTTTTCCCTTTGGGAAAGCTCAGTTCCTCAGCGAAATCAGAAATTCTTTCCACTGACTTCAATGACATCAGTTTAGTTTTGTCTTTATCATCTGTTTGCAGCACTGCTCTTCCTTCCTCTGTTCCTGTGTGTTTTGAGCAGCTTTCAAGTTAGCACCACCAAGGTCCCTCACCTCCTCAGAAAATGTCTTCAGTCAGGTATGTAAGCATTAATCTCTCCTTTTGTAATAAGAGCTTTTCTATTGTTTTTTCCTACCTTGTGCTGTACCTGATCGTACTTGGGACATGCTGAGAAAGCTTGTTACTGTTCAGAATTTTTCTAGTTACAATTATAGCACACTGCCACTTTATGGTGCCATATAAACCTTGTAAACAGGTTTCATCTATTATTAATAAGTTACCCTCCTACTAGAAGTGCTTTTGGATTTCAGGAACAGTTAATAAGTAATTTTTAAATGGGTGTTCTAAAGTCGTAAGACATTTTATTACCTTAAGTTGTCCTTCAGACTGATGTGTCTGCAGATCTTCATATGTACCTCAGAAGGTATGAAAACAGGATTCAAAACATAAAACTTTGTGGGATCTCTGATTATCATGATGATGGTCTAGCTAAATGGACATTCTGAATCTGAAAAGTGTATCTCTCCTTTATATTCAATAAAATATTCATCTGTAATCAGATCTGCTAAGACAATACATTTTAAAGAAGCAAATAAAGAAACAATTTACTAATTGACTTAATATATTCTGAAGTTCATTCTGAATTCAGAATAAACCTAGAATTTTCAGARTGGATTTCCTTAATTGTTATAGCAATTGCTTCTGTCAGGCAAAAAATACCATGCTCAGATGTTACCTTTGAAAGCATTAAACAGTTACTTTATCTATAAGCTACCTCAGAAAATTTTAATCATTTCAGAATATCATAGAACCATAATGTCCACAATTCTAATATTTATGACCTATTCTACATTTGGCTGTCATGTGTTGTGTTGTTAACCCAAATTTTGTTTCCTAATTAATGGTCAAATGAAAAAGTTTTATTTTGCTAGGTGGAATATTTAATTTTATTGCAACTAATTACATTTTAAATTGAAAAGCCATTTTAAATGGGCAATGTTGCAACAACATTTCAGAACTGCTGTCTGGAAACTGGTTCAGTTTTGATTAAGCTGTGCTTTTTTGATCAAAAATTGTGTCAAAAGAATTCCTTACTAGTACTACTGCATAACGTACCTCAGGCCTGGCCTCATTCTCTTCTGATTTGGGACTTCTCTTGGTTTTACAAATGATGGGTAATGTTATGGCACATAAAAGAAAAAAGTATGCAGTTTATGCCTCTTTTTTGTGCAGATTATGCAGTCTACTGATTTGAATAAAGGCTAGAGGAGAGTACATGATCTGCCTTCCTAACAGAGATAAGCCACCATTAGAAGGGGAAGAAATCTGTGTAATTTATTACTGTATTCTGATTTACATCAGTGATTAGGTGTGGTGTTCTAAACTTTAAAGAATCATTTAACATATCACTTTCATTTGTTCAGCTCATGTTAGCCTTAAAATGAATAAATCTGCCACTAGGAAAGTACATTGGTCATCTCTAAAAAACTATATTTACCAATAATTACCAGAATTAAGCTGTCACCCCAATGTTTTCCTACCTTTATATAATAATTTTTTCTATAACCAAGTCTGTGATGGAGAAACTTTTCTCCTTTTTCTAAAATGCTGTTTTAAGCATTATAGCAAAACAATTTTACATAAGTTTTTCATCCATGTGAAAGTGTTCAATTTATATTCATATTCATTTATATTCACTAATGACTTTTTTATTTAGCTGCATTTTTATTCAATTTAGCCAAGAGTGCCTGATTCTCAGAATCAAATAGATTGAAAGAGCCTGTTTTATCTCTATTATATTCTCATTTTAAGCCATCCAAATTTTGTCAATTCTCCCAAAAGGAACTAGCCAATCAAGCCAGTGAATAAATACTTGATAAATATCCACTGTTTTCTCTATGCATCACTCAATAAATAACCTAGTGATCTCCATACACTGTTATTTACATCAGCTCTGATGAAGTTTTTCAGTCCACAGGGTAGCTTTCATATTCTTTCAATTAATCAATTCATCTTAAGTATCATCAAAAAGGTCTATCTGGTGCAATGCAGAAGACAGAAAAGTCTGACTCTTTCGCGGGGCAGGGGGGAAAGGGGAATCACCTTAGTTTTACCCAGTTCTTCAAATTGTAGGGTTCAGTTTCAGTATAGTCATCTGGACCTAGTGAGAATCAGCACCGAAGCTTTGTCACCCTGAAGAGACAACAACTTACCTGTAGCAATGCAAAGCATTAGCTATGAAAAACAAATAAAAACAGGTAAATCATCATAATTGTAATTAGAGTAGTTGTTAAAGTCATCAATTTAGTGCAAATTGCAGAGAAGAGTTCAGATACATTTGTTCAGCAAAAAGTACATCTGAAAGCTGAGTGCAATGTTCTTAAAGTGTGTCCATAACCTGGATCACCATGACAATACAGGGCACTAATGTGCACCTCCCTTCCTGTTTCCCATATTTACAGTCCAAAATAAGGAAATTAAAATGTAGACAATTAACAACTAAAAAATAACTTTATAAGCAGAAGGTAAAAAACAATCAACCCTACTTACATTAGAGAGGAATGTTATCAGAAATAATATAGCTAATACGTTAAAAGAGCATCTGAGGCAATATTATGCAATTACAAGATTCATGAATAATAAATACTCCATTAGTAATACAAATGTATAACCTTTCCGATTAAATTAGGTGTGGGTTGTGGAGAGGTTCTCCCCATTCCACTACAAAAAATGAAAAGCCCAAAAGCTGAAGGGGAATTTTTAAAATGACCTTTCTGAAATAAGAAAACAAGGGGGAGAGGGACAAATGCTGTTCTGGCAAGATAGATTTACTGCATTTTTTTTTTAAGGCCAATACTTTTCTTTTAATGARTAAATTTAAACATTACAAATATTGTTCTCTGTATAGCACGTTGAAGAGGATTCATAGAGAGAACACTCATTTTTAAATGAAACGTTAATTTAGACCTATGATCCAGAAAGCTTCCAGTCACCAAATACCCATCTTATAATCTAAGGCTTAAAGCACCAAAGCAATAAACCTGCTGATCACGACTCTAAAAATAATAGGCCCTCCTATAATTTATCACTTACTGTGCTTCCCACTTTTAAGGAATTTCAAGGAATGTGGGGACCATAAGCACAACTACTTCAACAAGATGCTGAGCGTTACCAGCTTTCCCCGAATTAAAATACTCACACTGATGGCTTGAGGGCATCAAGTGTTTTCCAAGCGAGCTCTATTTCAGAATGCAAATGATTAGCTGGATGTCTTTGCGTTCTAATTTTTCTACTGTGTGCTCACATTAATATTTTTATTTCAGAATGTTCAAACCATGTCTTGGTGATCAACTATTTTACGTTGCTTTTAAAAGTTATGAAAATGTGAAGACATTTTTTTCATTTTTATTAAAAGATAACATTAATTTGAAATAAATGCATATACAGTATAACATTTAATATTTTTGTTTAATTCATTGCTGTTGGAATAGTATGGGAAATAGGCTTTTAGTTTAATAACAGCTCACACAATACATTCAAACAAGCACATCCATGGGATAATGTTCTAAACTACTCTGCTGGATTTTGAATTTATATATTCAAACAATTTCAACACACCCCATACACTGTAAGTTATAGTAATCTTTTCCCTGCACTAACTACATGCTGTGCAATACCTCTTATTTACAAGAAGACAAAAAGTTTAACAGCCAGATATTTTCAGGAACAGGATTCTGCAGTGTGATAAAGAATATTCAAAAGATGGAAATGTTGGGCTCTAATTTCATCTTGACTATAAGAAATATAGTATACCAGACTTCAGAAATCAGATCATAAAATGGTTTTGATCAGAAGATTACCCTGGAATATCTATGTTACTATGGATACCTGGTTACTAAGGTTACAGCCAGACCTGTGAAATACTATAAGGTCATGTCATACTTGATAGCTCAGAATCACAGTAGGAATCTACAATTCTTTGATTTGAAGAATGATTTTCCTTCTCTGACTACCACTTCAGCCTTTCTGCTATTATCCTTTTTATGGTGGTTGCCCTAGCTTTTAAAAATGAATGAATCTGTAAAGGAAGCACTTAGATATGTTATCAAAAGCCCCTATTTATTATAATGAATTCAATCTTAAAAGCAAATTGTACAGTTAAAAACATTCAATTCCTTGATTTAGCCCAGGTTATAAGGAAAATCTTTGAGATGAGGAACCCAAAAGCATCAAGCCCAAGTGGAAGGTACAAACATGGAGAAAAACAACTTTGGTCCATCATTCAGTTTCCTTCTGAAAAAAATCCTCCTTCCACCCTTTTCTCCTAAGGATTAAAAAGTGTGAGGTAAAAAATAAGGATGAATATTTTACAGTTACCTACTACATACCACCAAACTCATAGCGTTACAAATCCTAGACATATTTTACCCCAGTTAATACCAAGAAGAAGTGGGAATAGCTGCAAGCGGTGGCTATGGATATGCCCATAGGGATGAATTTATTTCTGCTGCCTTCCCTCAGGGATTTTACTGGGAACRACTTTAAAATCTGGCAACACACCTGTATCAATTACTCCCTTCAAAAGTGTCTGAAGAAAGAAAATCTGTCATGCAGACTTGCCCAATACAAGTACCCCCTATCCCATCCAAAAATGTCTATYGGCTTCCAGGTGACCTTTACATAGGTGAGAGCCTAATGACAGAAGGAGAAGTGGAAAATCTTGGGATCTGTTCACAATAACACTATTACATATGAAGACAGGTTACATTAGGAGGGCACTGCTACCAATCCTAAACTCACCTTGCACGGCACCTGTCAATTTGAAAGAGATATCTGTGACTCATTTAAGAGCTTTAGGGTCAGTCAACAGTTTTACTACTACTTCTGAAGGGAATTGTGTGCATAGACACAGATTTCTGGTTTTGTTGTTTTTAATGCAGCATGAATAGAAATAGTTTGTGTTCTGAAGCAGGCGGTTCTTTTAAAGATGAAAGTATGGCATTTACAGATCCATAAGGACCAAGACCTAAGAAGCTGCATAATTCTCAAGGAGGGAATGAAGGATCCTCACAGYGTTCACAAGATTTGTTGAAAGTATACTATGACTAAACAAAATATTGCATTTCCATTACATAAGCTTTTAATTTTTATTTATTTATTCTTAAGGGAAATCTTTTAAAACTAAAACCTCAAAAGTCTGGCAGCACCTTGAAGTATAGGGGAAAATACTGCCTACTTGAAATTCTTCTCATTTGAGCTGTTAACAGTTCAAACTGCTCATTTTTAGAAGTCCTTTAGAAAAGTCTAAGCAAATGCAAGGCTAATTTATTAAAGTGAGGCAGAATTTATTACATATTCTTAACCATAATTAAGTCTTAAATGACACAAAACATCAATGCAATCGGTAAGAAAACATGAAAAATTACTGTATGCCACAGTCTAGATATTTAAATATTGGCAGCCTGTAATTTTACAGAACATTAAGGATCTAGGACACTAAGTATAATACAGGCATACCTTGTTTTATTGCGCTTTGCTTTATTGCGCTTCGCAGATACTGCGTTTTTACAAATTGAAGGTTTGTGGCAACCCTCCATTGAGCAAGTCTATCAGCACCATTTTTCCAACAGCATGGGCTCACTTCCTGTCTCTGTGTCACATTTTGGTAATTCTCACAATATTTCAAACTTTTTCATTATTATTATATCTGTTATGGTGATCTGTGATCAGTGATCTTTGATGTTACTATTGGAGTTGTWTTGGGGTGCCACAAACCGTGCCCATACAAGATGGTGAACTTAATCAATAAATGTGTGTGTGTTCTGACTGCTCCACCAACCGGCCATTCCCCCATCTCTCTCCCTCTCCTTGGGCCTCCCTGTTCCCTGAGACACAACAATATGGAAATTAGGGCAATTAATAACYCTACAATGGCCTCTAAGTGTTCCAGTGAAAGGAAGAGTCGCACATCTCTCACTTAAATCAAAAGCTAGAAATGATGAAGCGTAGTGAGGAAGGCGTGTCAAAAACCGAGACAGGCCGAAAGCTCGGCCTCTTGCGCCAAACAGCCAAGTTGTGAATGCAAAGGAGAAGTTCCTGAAGGAAATTCAAAGTGCTTCTCCAGTGAACACACAAACGGTAAGAAAGCGAAACAGCCTTACTGCTGATATGGAGAAAGTTGTAGTGATCTGGAGAGAAGATCAAACCAGCCAAAACATTCCCTTAAGCCAAAGCCTAATCCAGAGCAAGGCCCAAAYCCTCTTCARTTCTAKGAAGGCTGAGAGAGGCAAGAAAGCTGCAGAAGAAAAGTTTGGAGCTGGCAGAGGTTGGTTCATGAGGTTTAAGGAAAGAAGCCATCTCCATAACATAAAAGTGCAAGGGGAAGCATCAAGTGCTGATGTAGAAGCTGCAGCAAGTTATCCAGAAGATCTAGCTAAGATAATGAATGAAGGTGGCTACACTAAACAACAGATTTTCAATGTAGACAAAACAGCCTTCTGTTGGCAGAAGATGCCATCTGGGACTTTCATAGCTAGAGAGGAGAAGTCAATGCCTGGCTTCAAAGCTTCAAAGGACAGGCTGACTCCCTCGTTAGGGGCTAATGCAGCTGGTGACTTTAAGGTGAAGCCAATGTTCATTTACCATCTGAAAATCCTAAGGCCCCTAAAAATTATCCTAAATCTAGTCTGCCTATGCTCTATAAATGGAACAACAAAGGCCAGATGACAGCAAATATGTTTACARCGTGGTTTACTGAATATTTTAAGTCCACTGTTGAGACCTACTGCTCAGAAAAAAAAATTCCTTTCAAAACTTTACTGCTCATTGACAATGCACCTGGTCACCCAAGAGCTCTGATGCAGATGTACAACGAGATTAATGTTATTTTCATGCCTGCTAACACAACATCCATTCTGCAGTCCATGGATCAAGGAGTAATTTCGACTTTCAAGTCTTATTGTTTAAGAAATACGTTTCATAAGGCTATAGCGCCACAGACAGTGATTCCTCAGATGGATCTGGGCAAAGTAAATTGAAAACCTTCTGGACAGGATTTACCGTTCTAGAAGCCATTAACAGCATTTATGACTCAGGGGAGGAGGTCAAAATGCCAACATTAACAGTAGTTTGGAAGAAGTTGATTCCAGTCCTCATGGATGACTTGGAGGGGTTCAAGACTTCAGTGGAGGAAGTAACTGMAGATGTGGTGGAAATAGCAAGAGAACTAGAATTAGAAGTGGAGCCTGAAGAGGCGACTGAATTGCTGCAATCTCATGCTAAGACTTGAACGGGTGAGGAGTCACTTCTTGTGCATGAGCAAAGAAAGTGTTTTCTTGAGATGGAAGCTACTCCTGGTGAAGATGCTGTGAACATTGTTGAAATGACAASAAAAGATTTAGAATATTACATAAACTTAGTTGRTGAAGCAGTGGCAGGGTTTGAGWGGATTGACTCYGCTTTGGAAAGAAGTTCTGTTGTGGGTAAAATGCTATCAAACAGCATCGCATGCTACAGAGAAATCCTTCATGAAAGGAAGAGTCAATTGATGCGGCAAGCTTCATTGCTGTCTTATTTTAAGAACTTGCCGCAGCCAGCCCAGCCTTCAGCAACCACCACCCTGATCAGTCAGCAGCCATCAMCATYRAGGCAAGACCYTCCATCARCAAAAWGATTWYRRCTYGCTGAAGGCTCAGRTGATGGTTAGCATTYTTTAGYAATAAAGTATTWTTWAATTAAGGTATGTACATTGGTTTTTTAGAGATAAYGGTATTGCACGTTCAATAGACTACACTATAGTGTAAACATAACTTTTACATGCACTGGGAAATCAAAAAATTCATGTGACTCGCTTTATTGCGATATTTGCTTTATTGTGGTGGTCTGGAACCAAACCTGCAATGTCTCCGAGGTATGCCTGTATAGTCTTGCTAATATGTATAGAGAAATCAAAAACCCAGAACAAAAATTATGCTGAATTAGTATATCCCACCAATGGGATATAATAATGAACTGAATGTTCAAATCATTCAAGAATAAAACCATCACAGAAAAGTGAAATTTCATGCTGTGATTATGCTGTAAAAAAATAAAAGAATACATATAATGGCTGAACTTTAGTGTTTTATATGACAGGAATTTCAGCCTGACTATTGCATCATGCTCCATAGCATGCTCATCTCTGGAGCACAAATCCCTTTCTCCCATATTGCACAAGAAATGATTTAAGGAGGGAATGAAGTTGTTCAGAAATTTCATTAAGAAATATCATGTCTTCACAGTCAAAACAATATGGAAAGGAAGCAGTCATCTGGAATCTGATCCTTTTAAAGGTTTGAAAAGATAGAAGTGTCTGGCTTAGATATCTAAACCCAAGTTTCATTTTCCAGTTCAAAACTATCATTTTGTTTCAACATGTAAATTTTTATTAAACATAATTACTAAAAGGTCAAACACAAGAGTAATTATTTTTACATTTGCCCTCCTCTAAATTCAGATTATCAGTTTTCAAAAATGCTTTGTCTTCATTTGAAATCTACTATATTTTTGAGTTTTACTTTGAAAAGAGAATTTCAAAATGAGCTGTATTAGAGGACGAGAAAGCGTAACATTCCAGCTTGCCTGCAAATGGACACCTACCTTAGGGCAGAAGAATCTCTCTGTAAATGACATCTATGAAGCAGCTCTCCACTGACCATACTGGAATACTTCAGATATCAATATACAAATACTATATACAAATATTTCAGATTTAGACATCTATCCTGTAAACACCCAAAGTTGGGTGAGATCAGTCCTCTGTCACATATTGCTACACGCATCACAAAAAAACCCTCTACATTTTGTAGTCTCCTTACATCAAGAGCATGTAATAAAGGAACACTATAAAAATAACAAATTGATCTCTATCAATTGTAATTTCAACATGTGCTTGAACATGCTGATTACTTTAGAAAAATACATGTAAGGAGAATGAATTTATTAACTATTTCCTTTCTTTTCTTTGAAAAAAAAGAAAAGAAAAGAAAGAAAAAAAGCTTTTTGATAGTCATTTGAGAGCACAGGAATTTTTTCCAGTCAGCTTTTAGGAATAATGAGTATTTTTCTGTGCATCCATTCTCTATTTGTAAAACATAATTAATCATCTCTTCTTAAAATACATGGTGGAAACATGCTGGGCAATATTATTAAGAAAATTCACAGGGTACCATCAACTAAACTGTAATAATAGCTTGGGATCCATATTTACATATCTTCAGTTATCAAATTCCCATATCTCCATACAGCCAGGAGAAAAAAAGAAAGAAACTTTTAGGCTTTCCAAAATGTGAACAAATGTGAAGACAGATGTATGAAAGATAGTAAGTTATATATCATGCAAATTAATGTGGTAGATGGGAGGAATCCATTGTCTTTAACAGGCTTGCTTAAGGCCTCTTACCCTGCAAATGCTACCATGAGAATCCTGCTTTTTTCAAATCACATGGTAACTGTACAGTAATGCCTAAGAAAAGAGGAAAAAGCCATTCAATTCGGGCCACCAGTATTTAATTGATACACTCCTCCATGCCACCATATTTTTCATGCTTCCTCGGTTAACCTCACATCAGGCTTTCACATCATTTCTCTTAATAGAGCAGCAGAATAGAATCAGTGGAAAGCCACTTGCACATAAATCAATAGGTATTAGTTGTGGGACTGGCTTTTGTGCCCTTTTTCCAGTGCCACTCAAATTCAACTGCAGAATATACAAACTAAAAAATCCTTTCAGTAAAAAGAATTTCAGACATCAATCCCCAGCCAGAGAGCAGAAGACAATTGCCAAAGTGGTGATATTGCTTTTCTGAGTATCAAGCCTGTCTTTAAGAGGTAAGAAAGAGGAGGGCATAACAACCCATTGTGTTAGAGCTGGGAGGGCTGATAAGCGACATACGGTACCTCTCACAAATTTCTCTGCTGCTCTATTTAGATTGACATATATACAAAGATGAGCAAGGAGAAACAGAGGGAGAAGTGAATGGTAAGAACAGGGATATCCTTCTATCTTGCCCCATTTTGAAGTGGAAAGGGTGAATTTCCCTCCTGAAGCGCCAGTATGACACGCCTACAACCTCCAGTGCAATTATAGCCTTCCTGTCATTGAAGTACTTGACTCATGTAACTATAGGTGATACAAAATGCAATATGCAAAGGACAAAATTTGTTTGTATTCAGTGGCTATATTGCCTTGATTTCATAGCTGAGGAATGCTTGTGAGTCTTGTCCTCATATTTTAATTGCTGATGTCATCAGAAGTGGACAGATTTGCATGGGCCAACGTGCATGTCAGACAAGGAAAAATTACCCATTGTCTTTGGTTTAGCTGCATATGTGCAGGAGAGAGGATTTCCCTACTCCCCCCCACCATCCCCCCTTTTTTTGGGGGGCTGATTGGTCAAAATTTTAATCTTGGCACAGGATAATTGCTGGCTTCTGAATGGTCCATGAGAATTAATCTATTCTCCATATTTCAAAATATCTCGTGATGACAGTCACAAATTTGCAAATAATATATTAACTGGTGAAAAACTTAACTACTTTGGCACTCTTGATTAAATCAAAGTTAATGCTTTGGATTCTCACAAATGCAGCATTCCATTGTGCCAAGCCTAGCCCAGTATGATTTAACAAAGTTTAATTACAGAAGTAGTTTACAGTGCTCCACAAAATATTACTATTAGCAAAGCACAAAACTCTGAAATTTACCAAATACCCTAGTGATGGTTGGATAATGTGACCTACTTTCTGCTTATCAGAGACTGTTGTGATGCTAAATGTGCCCTTAAGCATAAGTAAATTCTAAATATCTAACATTTAACACAAAGTATCCTTGGAGCAATGATTTCACATGCAAAACAGTTCTATTTTAAAATAATCATAACCCTACAAACATATGGTAATTCAAAATCAAACACAAAAAAAGTAAAAAATGCATAATCAAAAGAGTGAATAAAAGTCTTTTACTTGACACTGAAAAGGCAAGTATACAGTATACTCAATTTTATGACAAGGGCTGAACTAAAATCAAAATTTTCTACAGTCACCAATATCCCCTGCATGAGAACAATAACAAAAGTTAATTCTAAAGAACCGATTTTAGGTACTATGAGGKTTTATCTGCATGACTTTTAAGTTAATCAGTCATATGTATGGGAGATGTCCTTAAAATTTAATTTGAACTGAGAGTAACAGTACAGAAGCTAGAGGTTAAGACCAAGTAATTTAGTGACTTTCCCTCAGTATAGTCATTTGCTCCTTTGAAGAGCAGATATGAAAAGCTACCATTTGAAAAAAATGTAGGATTTTCTAAAGTAAAATATTTGTTTTTATGAAATATGAGTTTAACCTCAAACAAAACTAGACCTATTCTTTCCAATGGGATAATCTATATCCATGAATTTAAACTGTATTAAGTGGGTCACTGAACTTTATTGAATGTGAAAGCAGGCTGGATTCAAACTTTACCCTTTAAAACATGCAAGAATAATGATAAGAAGTGCCTTGAACATTTTAAGCGAGAAACATTATATGCTATTTCATTCTTATCTTAGAAGGTTTTCGTAAATAGTTTTATTAGCTATATAGGTATTATCACATCATAGTAGATTATTTACAAGCAAGTCAAGAATAAACACTTGTTAAGAACACATTCACTTTGGGTATTCAAGTTAAAATGAAATTCAGATGGAAAAAACAAACCATCCAGCTCAAGTTTGCAAAGTCAGATGCTGACAACCTTAAAATACATGGTTTGCAGTGCAATTTTAATTTCCTCTTAACTCCACATTATCATATAATTTTCATTTATATTGACACAAACCATTATTTTCACATTGCCCATCTCTTCAGCCTTCGGACTTATTAGTACCCTGAAAAATTCTCCCCTCTTATTGTTAAGGTAGCAAGTCCCAGACCAGAATACATGAACTCCAATGCCAGGTCATGGGAGAARAAAAATCCAATATCTGAGAGCTATTTCAAATGAAAAACGGAAATAGCAACTGTTTCTCAAGAGTACCCAAGTCTCTTACACAAGGAAGGGTACCAGAAAATCGCATCCTACTTGGTCCAGCTGACGAACTCTTCAGGAAGGGCAACAGGAAGATAATGAATCTGAGCTGTGAGACTGAAGATGCAATCACAGTACAGGTGATAAGTGAAATTCTCTTAACTAATACAGAGGACTACCCTGCTTACTTCATTGTCAAATATCTAGCCAAAACAATCAATTGAACTGATGCTAGCAGAGGAGTTCATTGAGTAGATTCCACCACACCACATCAGCACACCGTCATCAGCTCAGCCGAGAGGATCAGTCATGAATCCAGCTCTCTGAGCATCAGCTTCAGTTTTCTGTGCTAGATAAGGTGCAGCAGATAGTTAAGCATCAACTTTCTCCTTGAACTCGTCTAGCTAAACACCACCCTTCTTAAGGATGTGTTTCCTCTTCAGGTTCTTGCATCTCCTTCATGTATTATGACAAAAAAATTGCCAAATCTGCAAAACCTACCTTAGCTTAATAACTTCTCATCTTTCTCCAGCTGAAGATTGTCTACATGCCAATTCCCTGAAAAAGCAGGGGAAAAAGCCCTTCATACAGGGTGTTCCTTCAGTTACCCCCGCATAGGAACAAAACCACATTATGTGATCAAGGAGATGTGAATCTACTAAAATTGTCTAACTTTGAGTTGCTTTGGGGTAGTTTAAYAGGTCTGATAGTTTAAACTGCTTTTACAGCAGCATAATAGAACAAAAAGTAAGCTCATTATCTTGTATCTCATTGTTTACCCACATAGTAACATTTTGCTTGGACATATTCAAAACTTGACCAAACAAGGCCCTGAGTTACATGGTATCTAAGCTAGAACTGTGTCTAAATCATTCAAGTATCCAGAAACCTTTCTTTTTGTGTCTCCTTAGAAAGCCTTACATTTTTGCAATGACATCCATGAGAATAATCACCTCTTCACCCAATTCAATATGGAGTGATTCTTTGCCATAAAACTAGCCTTTAAAACTACCACCACATTTCTGGATTTTCTGCAGCCTGCCATGATGGCTTTTTACACAACAGCTGTTAAGAAATAATAAGAATAAATAAGAGTGTTRGACTGTTTCATCTTAAAAACTTGGGGTTTACATTGACTCTTTTTAGCCTCTTTTTACTTTGTGGTCCATGAATAATACTCAGAGAATTAATTTTTGTAGGAACAAACCGCATTTAGAAATAGCGGGGAGCTTAGGTCAGTAGGAAGTACAATACGAAGAACCATAATAATATGACCCATTTTATTACATAACCCTCAGGTAGAAAGCTTGATTTAATGTTAACTTTATGCATGTGTTTTGCATAGTGTTTGACATGTGGAATACAAGTGTCAGCAGCATCAAATTGGTAAACATCATTAGGTTATGCCAAAGTATTTGTTAAAAAAGTACACTCTGCAAGGTTATATCTTTTTGTTTGTTTGCTACCAAAATTTCAAGTGGGTGTGAAAAGATATTTCTACATGTATTTGTAATCAGGATGTTTTTGGTTTCACAGTGTATAAATAATTCTAACAGTACTTAAGCCACTATAACTGGAGCTTTAAAAAAAAAGTAGAGATGAATTAAAAAAAATAAAGATAAGAAAACAGCATTAATGAAAGTTATTCCACAGAGGCCCCAAGATAATTCTTGTTACTTTATTAAATTATGTGAAGAAGCTATTTCACTCACAGTTGCAAAGAGACCCAAAATACAATACTATAGCAATAGTTACTACTAACAAAAATAAATTAAACACAAACCACATACTCCAATAAATTCATATTAGAAGGCTGATTAGGAGATAAATACTTTATTCATCCTTTTTGGCATAACAGTAGTATGAAAAATGTAGAATGTTTCTCCCCGCAGTACAGATTTAGGCCTCCATTCAGAGAAGTGCCTAAAAACCCATGCAGTCCAGACTAAGATACTTAAGCCCAAGTAAGCCCACAAGAAAAGCCTGTGGACTTACATCCCATCCATTTCAAGGCAGTTAATGGATGTGCTTTAAGCTAAACACATATCTATACTTTTCTACACAGTGTGCCTGTCTAGGAATACCAAAATATTTTTAGAATATAGGGTCTTCAAGAAATTAAATCTTTAAGTAATACTCTCCGAAGAGAGAAGTGCAGAGTTTCCAACACAGCAGCTGTGAATTATAAAGTCTGTGTGAATCCTACAGAAACACATACTCAGCCGTTAGGAAGTCTTAGCACAATATGAATACTTAGTACATTAAATATATTCTGCTTCTTTCTGTCTTAAGATACTCATTGTACTAGTAATTTAACCTGATGGCCATAGGAGCATATACTGATATACGTATTTATATATACTTGATCTATTTTCTTATTAGCTATACTCTCAAAACAAAAAAACAAAAAAACAAAAAAACAAAACCTAAAAAAACCTAATGAGCAGATAACTTTAAATTAAATATTTTGAGGTATTTGTATAAGAATATAGTTTAAAAACTTCATCCTCAAAAAAAGAGTGTCCTGGAAGATCTGATCAAAATAAATAAATAAAGGGCTTTCCAGCATGTTCCAGGCTTCCAGCAATATTGATGTGAAGACTACTGTGCTACTGTCCTTTTTCAAATAACAAATTTATCATCCATCAGGAGCAGTATCATAGCACTTTCAGCAGGTACATGCTGAACCTGGATGTCTGAGCGTATCTCTAAAATTAGTTTCAAGGATAGCCTACAGCACACACAAATGTTGAGGAAGAAGAAAATCTTAAGGATTTAAAAATACCAAACTCTGACTGTCATTAAAAAAAGAGAGAAAGACACTGCAACTCAAGTCCTAATTCTATGATCTGTAGGGGAAAATATTCTCATCATTTTGGAACAGTTAAAAGTGTACATTATTTTTAAAGAGAATAAGCAAAATGATTGACATCTTCAGTAAATGACACAGAAGTATTTAAGTTGGAGAGGACCTCTGGAGGTCATCTCGTCCAACCTGCCAGAACAGGGCCAGTTTAGGTCAGGATTCTYAGGGCCTTGTCTGGCCAAGTTTTGAATAGGTCCACTTGGAAATTCCACAACCTTGCTGGGCAACTTGGTCCAGTGTTTTCCTATCCACGCTGGGATTTTTTTTTTCTTTTTAAATAACATCTCATCAGAATTATAGTAAAATATGTAGTAAATTGTAAACACAGAGCAAAATCTAATCACCCTAAGTCATTCATCAAAACTTTTCCAAGTTTTAAATTTTATAATTCAAGTAAAAATGGTAAATATATTTAACATAAATATTTTTTAAAAAAATGAGAAAGGTTTTTTTTTTATCAGCTCAGATCCAAAACATTGCAGACCTTTTTCATAAGCTCTAGGTACCATATAAATACAAAACTTGGCAATGCTCAACAACAGCACAGTCATTTGGCCTTTAACATTTGGCCTTTAAAGGTTTGAGGCTAACATTTACATAGGTGAAATGCATATGAACTACAGATACATGACAAGAATAATAATAATCCAGAATTTCTGGGTTATTTAGGACAATTTAACTGCTGCAGTCTATGCAATCCCTATCTTTTTTGACAAAAACAAGGTCTTCAGCCCTGCAGTTGTCCCTGTAGCATGTTTCATTATTGCAAACTTCAAGCACATCCTTTCAGTTTCAGCTTCACAGTCTGGCTTTCTCAGATTTTAACCATTTTTATTTTCTCTGCAATGATCCTGCAGTTACCTAAATTAAAACAGATCAAATTAATAGAGTAAGGTAGCAGGTGTCTAATAAGACTAAATTAACAATATATAGGTTACTGTGACATATATTTTGTTTCACATCATTGGTAGGACCTTAATATCTTTAAAGCAAAATGGATATGAAACTGTTGAATTTAAAATCTCCAGTAATCCTATTGACATGAAACAGAAATCAATCTTGTGTTTCTGCAATACCTATAACTTCCAGACATTACCTCCCTTCCCTCCATTAAAATGTCCAGTGGATCACAGCTTTCATTTTTAGCTTTCCACTTTGCTTTCTGGGTGAACATAGCATTGACAATGTAAACCAATCTCTTTTTCTTAAATCTTGTCACAGGTATCATCAGGAGGTATCCCTGACCTGCCTGTGGGAACTATAAAATCCACTGCCTAGATACACTTGGATGAATTTGCACAGCTGCAGGGAACTTTCCCAACCACCAACAACCTGCCTGAAGCTAAACATTCCTCTGCTTAACAGATAACATGATCTATCTAATGTAATAATACAGGAATGTCACGGCGCCCTGGGCAACATATTGGGTGGACAAAACAAAAACAAACAAGAAAACCATGTATTTTATTCTCTGCTCTCACGTTCGCTAATTGCATAAGTTATTTGATCTGTTTGCATATTCTCATCTTCTGAGCAATTGCATTCGCACTTAGCTAGAGCACCTGAGTTCACAGCTGTTTGATGTTTTGTCAGGAGCTGTTACAGACTTTCAATAGCATACCAAAAAAACTACATCCTACCTGGAGGAGATTTATATTTAAGAGATGTTTCTAAGTGTCTTTAGCTCTTCATGAAATCAAGTCCAAACAGAAAATTCCAGTTTTCCTCATTGTCTTTTTTGCTACAGAACATGAAATTCTTTCAAACTTTTCAAATCTGCATCAGAATTTCAGTGTCTCACATTTTCTGTCTAATACTCTCTATAGTGTTATGGTATTATAAAAACAAAACAATTGGAAAAAAATTTACRGGCCTCCTTAAAATTGTTATGACAATCTGCTACAAGTGTAGTTATGAGGAACAGGCCTAATCTGGGGGCTAGATTTACACACCTGCAAGYGAACTTACTGATAACTCAAGTGAATCACAAGTGTTCACTAGTGGAACTCCAATTTATCCCAGCAAGATTTTGACACTTATCTTTGACTGTCTGAACCCTAGGTGCCCCGGAAAGTGTCTCATATTTAACTACACATGAACCTATATTCTTTGAAAATTCACATTATTTCTGTTTAAGACTAAGTTTTGCAATAAGAGACAGCACAAATCAAGTTTGTTTTTTAAATCATCAGAAAAATTCAGATTTTAACTGTAAAAATACGGAAGTCTATACATACATCTACAAATTCATAAATGCATAAAATGAATATAATATCTCTACATTATGTGATGGAAAGTATATGGGCTTCATGGAACAGCAAAATTATGTCATTTTTCCTCCAGTCCAGTTAATATATCAGGAGCATAATTTCCAGCAAGACAAAGTAATACCTCTAGAGACCTGATTTATAATAGTKAGTAGAACAGAACAATGAGTTAATATTATTTAGAGTAAAAAAGCTGATGCTTTTAAAAAGAATTTGGAAATGATAAACATTTTGCACACAGGCCCTGAGATTTCCAAATCAGTGACACTGAGTTATAATACTATCTGTTTGCATAATAAACCTGTCCATTCACCAGCTGTTGGGACAATGTGAAATTTAATCAAAAAGGATCAGAATAATAAACTTTTGGTAATAAACCCCCAAAAGGTACCTGGTGTCCTATCTGTCTGTATTGAACTTATACACAAATAGTTATAACCACATTGTTTAGTCATGGCTGCTGTTGATTCTTGACAGAATACATAAATAAATCTTTTGAACAGAAGAACATTGGTTGAAATACTTGAAGAAAATACTGATTATAAAAAAAAAATACTGAATATTACACAAAAGATGGATAAGAGTTGACAGAAATGAAAAAAAATAAAGTTTTGTTCCTGAAGATAAAGATACAGATATACTTACGTTAAAAATGTAGCAAAATTATTTCTTAGCATAAGAATGTGGTCAGCATAATGTACCAACATAAACTGATTCAAGTTTATTATATATGGTACCATTTATTGACCCCTCTGTCCAAAAAATCTCTCTTTTTTTGATATTTAGCACAAATTTCAACTTTCTTAATTAATATTAATTATTCTTGGTCACTATCTCCCATATATTACATTCCCCTTCCTTAAATCACATTTGTATGTTTCTATTATAATAGTTCTTAATCACATTATTTTAAAATCTTTTATAAAAGCGAATAAAATTTTTTCAGATTTGGATTCATTCTTGTATACTACATACAGTTCTGCAAGGTAGCAATGCATTCTTACTGCTTATCATGCTCTTCAGTATAATTCTGATAAGCAGAATTAACAATCTGTCATCAACAATTTTATCATAATCCTTCATAATTGCCTGTCATCCCAAAGCTTTTCATGCTTCTTTTGATCTGGCCTTTGTACAGGTACTATGTCTCCACAATGACGCAGGTCATAAAACAGAGTCCCACAAGAGATATTGAAGTCTATTTAGTCAATAAAAGGTATTTCTAACACTCTTATATACAAATTTCATGATCAGCTTGGAGGCTGGAGAAAGACGTGCATTCAGGACACATATAAGAGCATCATTTCTTCTATTTCAGGAAAGCATTCATTTCCAATTTGCATGGCAGTCAACACTGAAGGTATACAACCTGTTCTGAGCATATGGCAGATTTCCTAGAGGATATGCAACTGCATGTTATCAAATTGATATCTTTTGCTGGCATGTTTGAAACACCATTGATGCTTGTGACTGACAGCAACAAAATTACAAGGCTGTATAGATATTAAGTGATTCAGGTGACATCAATCCTAAAGAGCCATCACAAAAATGTGCGAGTGGCTCGCATGTTGTTCTTAACTCTTGGACACTAGTGACATACAGGTTTACTTAAAAAGCTGCTCTCCTGCAGAAAGAGCTCTTCTAAGCTCATCTCAGGAGGGCTTCTAGGACATCCCCCTGCCACTCCTTTCCTTCATGGCTTGGCCTAAATACATTTCAAAAAATCTAAACAGGATTTTCCTGCATGAGGTAAAGAACGGAATTACGTTTGTAGCATGAAAACACTCCAGAGTAAAGACAGGCAAGGGCTCAAACATTGACACGTGCAGCCTCTGCTGTCAAGGTTCATATACTTAATCATCTGTTCAAGTCAGGGTTTGCTGGTCTGCCCTGAATTATTAGCACGAAGTTTTGTGGCACAGTCCTGAAAATATGACTAAATAGTATGGGTTTGATGTTCCATTGTTTTGTGTAACTAATTTTACTGCCTCAGGCATCATAGGTGTTAAAACTAGGCTTTCAAGCATTCTGCCTTCTATAAAGAATGCATGTACTCCAATGGCTAAAACCTGAAACATTACTTCTGTGTGCAGGATGCAAGGAGGATAGAGGAATGGGAGGAGGTCTCTTGCTGGCTTACTAAATTAGTTAGGAGATTTGCCTACCTCCAAAAACCAGGACTTCTGACTCCCAACATTGTTTTATTGAATGCTGAAACCTAATTTTCAACAGGTTTCTAACAGATTCTGGATTCACTAGAGCAGCACGGCTTAAGCTGTTTCACTGTTCCCAGCATATCCTTCAAAGAAGAGAGGTGTTTCTCTAAAGGAGGAAAGCATTTACCATATGCTGATAAGCACAGTGTTAGGACAGGAATCTCTAAAATTTCTCCTGAAGAAACAATTTTAGTATTACTGTTAAAGAATATTGGACTGGAGTTGTCTAGAGTTAATCATTAGCATCRGGCTGTAAAAGTGTATTAGAGATGAACACTTTTTACTTATGCAAACATGAGCATGAATTAACACTACCTATATAAAACTTGCTTAGCATTAGTAGCTAAATTTTCTGAAGTCTTAGGCTGCACTTAGATAATATGGTGAACTTTCACCTAGTTAAGTAAAGGAGGGCCCCAGAGCTGGTTCAAGCTGGAAAGATGAAGGAGTTACAACCAACAGCAGAAGCTGCAGTCTTGAAGATAAGATAAGAAGCAGCCTGTCTAGAGAAAATGAAGGGGCCCAATGAAGAAGGGAAAGACCCCAGACCTAAATGTTACTATTGGGCCAAACTATCACTTGAGGGGTGGGGAATTTAGATTGTAAGGGTATAATTGCCCAGGGATTTTTTTGTTCACTGTCCCTCTTCGGAGGCACCCAGCTCAAGCTGTAAATACTGCGTGTCATTAAAATTTATTTCGCTCAGATTTGACTTTGAACTTCTGCCTCAGTGGGAACCTTGGGTCAGACCCTGTTATGGTGGCCAGCGAGCCTAATATTCCATAAAAATTACAATATTTTTCCCCTTATTATGCCCCAATACCCCTCTAACTGTAGATTAGAAACATAGTCAGAGACACTATACATCGTGTAAGTTACAAAACCCACTGCAAGGGTTTTACTAACCATGAAAAGAACTGGTAACGTATAGGTAAAGATAGCAATACTGAACATGTGAGTCATTTCTCATTCGTCTGTGAAGATTATGGAAAACAGGTCAAATGGCTACACTTCAAAATATAGTGATAAGGAGTGAGCTTAATATAACATTTAGTGTACAATAAAGCCATTTCTCTGTATAACTCCTCTATGCAACATAAGAATTTCTTCTTGATCATGCCCTGTTAATGTCTACTAGTAGACACTAACTTTGGTAGGAAGAGTTGTACTCAGCCAAAATCACTGCTGCAACAGATCCAGAAGCAGATCTTTCTTTTAAGTGAGCTCACTCAAGAAGCCTGTATTAGTGATGGTTGCTTACCGCCTCTCCTCACCCAAGCAGCTAATTACACTGTATTTCAGGAATGCTCAGAAAATCTGTATTTCACATGCAGCTTGGCTTCTCTGCATTGCCATCATGTACTAGCTTAATCTCCTCCCTAGAAACTTTCAAAGCAGGGGAAAAAAAAAAACCAAACCCTAAAATCYTGACCTTTCTTCCTGGCAAAATGATCACACTGTGCTATATGCTAAGAAAAGTGAGTTTTTAGACACAAATTCTCCATTCCTTTCCATCCCTCAGGCATTATGAGAAAGTTTAAAAGATTTTAGTTCAAGGAATACATTTTCCCATCTCTTCATCCATGTCAATCCCAAAATAAATTCTTGAGCTCTCAAAAAATGCTCCAGAGGATTAGCAATAGCACAGAAAGATGCTTAAATTTGTAGTTAATAATAAAGATTAAGATAAAGAGTTCAATTTCCCCTTTGTTCTGCTGCTTCGAGCACAGCAAGATATAACTTTGATTTAACAGGAGTGGGCAAATTGCAGATGATAACACAACTATTCATAACATGATACAATTTGATTTTGCATAACATTTTCTGACAGCAGTGCTGAATTTGACAGCATAAACCATCAAAACACAAATGAAGAACCACCAGACACAGTGTATAAGCCCCATTAAAGACTAAGGTAACTTACTTTTAATGTTGTGCACCACTGAGTGCTAAAAGAAAGCAGTGCCTCCAAAATCATTATCCAGACATAGAGTATTGAGTATGGTCACAACAAAGCTGTCAGGAGGGAATCAGAGGTGGATTATATATTATATAAACTTTATTCCTAACATTTATTTGGTTTGCCTTTGTTTCATTTTATGCCCACCAGCAGCAAGATTTCCTACTAAGGGCCAAACACGACCTCAAAGGACAATACGCAAGTTTGGGTGCAACACCCAGAAAGAGGTGCAGATTTTCAGCTGTATAATGAGAAAGGAACTGGGCCACAGAGACTCTCAACAGAGGATCTCCTCAGTATACGAGCAGAGATTATTCTACATGACCCACTGTATGAGACCCCATAATAAACATGGGCTGCAGAACACACAGGCCTAGTCCTTATACCTGCTTTAGCAGCAGCTATCTCTTAGATCTGTTGTATATCTATTAGATATACATGCAAAAGAGAGACTGCAAGAGGACTGAACCCGACTTACATATTAGATGAAGCATCTCAGTTTATCCTGTTCATCCTCCTAAACCAGAAATTAAATCCCCTGCAAAAATCCCAAGCATCACACCAGCATTGCTCAAGAGAATAGGATTTATCTGATACTTTACAATTGATTTTAATTATTTCTAACATTTAGCATTGTTCTTGGCCATGTACAAACATGTATGTGTCACATTCAAAATCATGAACTGAAAAAAATGTTGATTTAAAAAGCCAGTGCTGAGGTCTGATGATGTAAAAATACTCAGACTTAAAGAAACTCCTAGAGTGAGTCTGTGTTTGGGGAATGAAAGATATTTTTAAGTGTGTGTGTGTATTTTAAAGAGAGTGAATTCTTGTATCCCTGAAGACACAGGATAGTTTCTTCCCCAAACTTGATGCATAAGGTGAAAGATTGAAAATCATTCCATTATCTGTAAGAGGATCCAGATTGAAGGGTCTGGGTTTGGGGGGTGTGTGTGTGGGGGGGGGGTTGTTTTGTTTGTTTTTATTTTTTTTTCTCATTTCTTTTGAGGGGAGAGGTTAAGACTTTATAACATATGAGGTAAGTGATCGTGTGATCATCTGACTGATGCTTTAAGTACATGCCTGATGACAGTCAGTCTAATACTTCTGCATGTATGAAAAAAACCATGAAAAGCACAAAGTATATTAAATGTTTTTCACTGGCAATTATACTAAGAAAAGTTTTCATTTTCTTCAAGTTATTTTACCTTGTGGAACTGTGTTCCTCTAGAGCCCACTGAAAGCATAGCAGTTTTACATTAAATCATGCTTACTCATTCACCAGATTTATACAGAAAAGCTAAGAACTTCTCAAGAAGAGAAAAAGATATTTTGGAAGGTTAAGTAACTGCTAATTTTGACACTATAGGAAAAACAGGGGGAGGCAAATCACACATACATTTTTCTATTTTCATTTAACACTTTTATGCTTTTAGGTTTGGGAGGGACTTTTGCTTTCTTTTTTGTTATTTTTTTTTAACTTGAAGTTCTGAGTAAAAAAAATAAATACAAACGCACATTTTGCCTAAATGTTCAGTAGAGATTTTTTTTGCAGCAGAGATTGTTTTTACAATCTGCAAAATCCCCTTTAAGCAGACATATAAATTACCCGTTTGAGTGGAAAATGAGCAGAACTATTGACCTTGGCCTCATTGCTATAGTGAGGTAGGAAGGCAATTCATTCAGTGTGCAGATGAAAAGAGCAGGATCTTGTCCTGCTTTTGTACAAGAAATCCTCATCCCAGAGGAGGAGTGCTAGTTTTGTGCAAACCACTGTATTTAGTTAGGAGTCTTGGTTTTCTCCAGATAACTAGCAGGAATGACTGAATGGTTTCAAACAATTAAAATGATACAATTTTTCCAAAATTACTTTTTTTGTGTGGAGACTGTTTGGATGAAATACAAAAATTCAGTTATCTTTCAATTTTTAATACCTTTTTGAACTTAAGGTTGTTCCCAAGATTAGCGACATAAGTGACTCACCTAATATTTCCTGCTTCTTGTGAAAACAAAATTACTGGAACACAGGTGCCTAATTCCTGCTAAGTTTTCATTCCCATCCCACTCCATTTGTAATAGGTTTTCAACACATCCTCTAACTTTGGTTATTTAGTTAAGCACCAGATGTGTGGCAGCTATCAACAGTACCAACTTCCTTCCTCTGTGCTTTGTTACACCACATATATCRGGGACCTGAGACCAAGAACACTGAAGTCAATAGGAGTAATCTTCTGTGCACTTCAGTGAGCAGATACCAAACCTGATATCTACATCTAATTTGGTTCAAGCCAAGGCTATTTCCAGCTCACTTTTCGAAAACCATTTACTACTTGCATTCTGTCATCTAGCATGAAAAGTAAAGTCATATCAAAGTTACATTATTGGTTCACAGCCAGTTGCCTGCAGCCAAGGAAATCCTAAAATCCTGCAGATCCATCCTACTGCTTAAGAGGCTGGAGTTTCAGATTGCATAAGTAACAAAAAGAACAGCAGAATCAGTAGTTTGACTAATGTTTGTCATTCATGAACAGATATCCCACACTATCCATGTAAATTATTTAATACTTAATTAGAATGAATCTGAGGAACAAGCACCATTTTCTCTGTTAGTCAAACCAACATGTGAGATCACAATGAAATTACAGTGAGAAAGGTCAGTGTTGACTGAGATCTATCTGCAGATCAGAAACAAGTCAATTAGTCCCAGGCATTACTGTAACATTAATTAGTGAGGAAGCACAGGATGAAGAAAAACTTACATTTATAACAGACATTGGAACAAAATGGCCTCAGTGCAGAATACTGTCAACTTGATTGATTGATCCAAACTAATAGTCAAACAGTGAAACTTTTTCTGCACTCTGAGAATACTGTTTTGATTCTCAAAACCCCCTCTTAGAAGATTATATGGATTCAATATGGATATTTTTTAAGGAGTAAAATGGAAGCAAGAGGCTTTGCTGTAAGAAAGGGGCTTCCCTACACACAAGCCACCACTGGGTGTTAACCTTAATACTTTACAGATCACTATTTTAACAAACTCATTGTCTAAAATTAACCTCTCTTGCCTTACGGGCACCTGAAGACGTACCTGCTGAACAAGTTATCTTGAGAAATCTAATGCAAGCTACACTGGGGCTGCTGAAAGCAAAATGGACTTTCTCCCATCTGCACAGCATTTTAAGGTAAGGTTTTATTGATATGAGATTAATTGCCCTAATATAAATTAAGAGATACTCAATATCTTGAAAGAGACATATAAAACGATGTGGAAGCATCCCAGATACAAAGGTGAAAATCAGAGCCCTAGGAGCAGCTAAGAACAACCGGAAAACAAACAAACAAACAAACATCACTCACAGAGCTGGACAAAACAACTTAATGCTTCTCCGGTATGATCCTCCACCATTAAACTTTTACCTAAAATAAAGGTATTATAATGAAGGAAGAGCAAAGAAAAAAGTTTGAATATTCCATTTTAAAAATGGAAAGAAAAAAAGAAGAATCAAGTAGTGTATTGTAAAGCAACTAAAGCTCTTTCTAAAGCTCTTTGTAGTCTTTTATGAGGAAGCTGTAGATTTTTAGCAGTAACTAGGAACACCAATCAGAATGAAGAATCTATTCTGCTACATGCTGTACAAACACAGAGTAAAAACAGCACATAGAAAATGTATATGGACTGTGGTGGAGGGAATATAATGTTACTTGATATCTGTAAAATGCTTGAGAAGTTAGGCTTTTAGCCTAAGCTGGGCCAAAAAGGAGGTGAGGGAAGAAAAATAAAAAAAATAAAAAATAAAATAAAAAAGAAATGGAACATAGGACAGAGCCTGCAGAAGAAATGATTTTTTTACATCTGTAGCTAGAACTGACCATAGAACAAGTTTATATAAAAATTAAGGTAAAGGTTAGAGCCTGAAAGAGAGTATCCTGTCAAAAACATCTCTGCATTTGTAATACTGCAGCTTTATACGATAAGAAAAGATGTCTGCACTAGAGCAGTAATTCCCTCCCCACACATCATGAGGTTATCACATACAGTGCAATGAAATTCTCTCTTCACTGAAGGCTAACATCTGAAGCTTACTTACAGCAGGACTTTGCCTAATAAGGTAGCTGCCTGCTTGYATCTCTTAATACTTCAAAATTTATAAATATTTCTGTATTTGATTGTCTTTTTGTTAAGTATATAAAAATTCAGTGCCTACATATTTAATGCTACATTTATAATACATTGTTTTAAATCATTTGCTAAATTCAGTTTTCAGCAGAAATCTTTTAAAAATGATTCTTTGGCATACTTGTGTTTAGGGTTTTTTCTTTCCCTCCCTCTCTCTTTTTTTTTCCTTGAACTCTCACAGCTTCCACCTCATCTCTGGTGATCAGTAAGATCTTGTGCAAAAGCAACCTGTCTCATCATCACATAGTTTAATAACAGAGTAGCTCACTAAAGAGTAACAAAAATACATTAAAAAAAACCTTATGAATATCTTACAGATAGCTCAGACCCAATTTTAAAAAAAAAAGTCTCCAACACCATCTCTGATAGCATATGCCATTATTAACAAAAAATAAGTCCATGATTAATTAACAAAAATTCCAAACCATCTCTAACAGCGACACACAACACCATAAATTCCTCATCATCCAAACCCTTTTTTTTTACTTTATGTATGACTGGGGGATAAGATAGAGATGCATGCAATACATATCTCAAATCATGTAATCTCAGCTACTTCTTCACTCAGTGGAGTCAAAGTACCATCACAGATCCAAACAGGAGCAATTTGCCATCATTCATTACTGCCCATTCCAAGAAGACCCAACACGTTATCAGTACCCAACTTTCCCAGCTAAGCGGCCACTGCTGTTTTCTTTCTAGTTGTGGGAGAGAAGGCAAGATACCACATCCCCTTTCCTGGCACATGACCAAAACTAGCACACGTAAGCTGACCAGCACAAAGCCATAAGACTGATGCTTCCTTACTACCTAAGCACCTGTCAGTGGGGCAGTGTGGGGGGATGCTCCCAGCTCCCCMCACACACACACAGTCCCAGTCACAAGCAGTCTGAATTCCTGTGCCTCGCACTCCAAAGGGAGGATGTCAAGACTTTGAGAAAAGGCCTGCTTGGACACCAGGACGTGGAGAAACAAAGCCTGTGCTCATTGCTGGGGCAGTGTTAATTATTGTGGTCTGGAACTTCCTCCTCCTCCTCAGGACCTTGAGAGATAACACCTGCTTCCACTGCTGGGGCCCCATTGCGGACTGGAATGAACTCCTCCTTACCCCAGCTGTGGGATCTCTCCTTGGGACCCCCACTGCAAGAGTAAAGCAGACATCCACAGTCACTTCAGTGCTGAAGAGTGCGCGAGGCAGCTAGCCTGCCCTTGGGGGTGTTCGGCCACCCCCCCCCCCCAACCCGTGACCGTGGGTGCGATGGTCACAACAACGATGGAGGAGAGTTGAGCCCTGCAGCAGCCCAGAGCCAGGTCTGCGCCTGCGTGAAGGGAACTGCAACTGGCCCAGCAGCTCCACCTTCCCCTGAAGGGTACAAACAGGTTGGCCCCGGAGGCTGTCTTGGACTCTTCGTGGGTGGCAGCGGGTCTGCCAACTTGCAGAGCCCCTCAGGCCAGGGATGCAGGTGCCCTCCTTCAGTTACTTCCCTGGGATTGAGGGTACATTGGCTGCTGAGGCAACACGTGGGTAAAAATCAGTCAGAGTTGGTTTGCCTGGTTCATTTGTTTGGGTAGTTACAGTTAGCATGAATTAGCTTTCTCTGTTTACTAAGTAGTTACTGTTAGCATAACTTTTAGTGTAATTAGAAAATAAGTATTCTAGTTGAGCTAAGTTTTGGTTAATAAGAATTGTTACTTTGTACTGTTGCAACCTGCATAGCAAATTTTGACCTTTGAAACAGGTTGTGGAGTCATGCAGTAAATTTCCTTCTCCCCCTCCCCCCCTCCCGTGCGCCACACAAAACCCCCACAGTCCGGGACTGTAAGGTAGTCGGTTGTTGCATAATAGGCAGCAATCTCCTTCTGCCAGAGCTGTACATAAGATTTCCTCCTGGGTGCTCTTATATAATAGGGGAGACATCTGAGGGACACCAGGAAAGAGAGCAGTCTGTCTAGACAAGTGGTACCCTCAAGATGCAGTCAGGCACCACATACCAGTTGCCAACAGCACTGATACAAAATGAAAACAATATGTTTACAGAATGTATCAGATGACACTGGCTTTGCTGTGTCAGGCAGCAGTTTTATCAACAGCTACCAAATGATCATGACAATTTATCAAGTTACAGTATTCCTTTTTTTTTTTTTTTTTTTTTTTTTTTTTTGCTTCCACCTTGACTGCAAAGTATAGGGTCGCTGCAAGGTCACAAGAGTAAAGCTACTGTAACAGCTGTGGGTTTGGGGKTTTTTTTTTAAATCTTTACTCATAACAACTTCAAATATATTTATATTCAGACAATTTCCTTGCAAGAAAAATCAATATACCCAAAGATATGGTCACGTAATAAATAGAAGGTGTATCACTGAATGTCATTTCATATCCAACTTGACAAACTAAATAATAGTTTCAGAAGAATACTGTGTATTCTGACAAAATAAGTGTGCCTAAACCCATTTCTGTTTCTTCCTCATAGCTCTCATTGGGAAAACAATAATAAGTATAAGCTATTTTGTCTACTCTATAAGAAAATATAGTAGCAGGTGATATCATCCAAAAATCCATACTGTACTACTATAATGGCCAAAAATAACTTTCACTGTGGACAATGCTGTTTACCTAGAGACAGCATGAAAAAAAAAATTGTCCAAGGAGGACACGTGATGCAACTCACTGAATTGCTTAACTTTAAAGGTAACCAGTTGCCTACTGAAATCCACAGTCATGATTTAAACACACAGTTTTGGGGGTGCAGATATGTCTGTGTTGCACAGTCAAGACCTTCAACTGCCAGACAAGGAGGCCAGAGCATCCCCCTACTAAAGCTGCACCGTGTGGGGACACTGACAGGGTCCTAAAAGACAACTGGCCCTGTCAGCATTTATCCAGACCAATACTTCTGTTTCTTCATCAACAAAAGGGTGTTGCACTGATGGGATGGGCATTGAAACAATGTTTTCCTTAATCAATGTTTTTCCTTTAGGATAGAGAGTGGTCTGGACTGCAGTTTTCTCAGTAATTATATTAGCCTATCCCACTTTGCATGAATTTTAAGTCTGTATTTTTTGTGTCAGAGAGGTGAGCAGTTAAAGAACGCAGCTGAGGAAGCAGGTGCACAGCTTCAGACCTCCACAGCACTTGGTCACTGAGAAGTGATCTGGAACCAAGRTCTCCTTTCCTCCCAGAGAAAGGCCCTAGACATTAGATGAAATTCCAGTATAGGCATAACAGGGTGATTTCACTCATATATGATGGTGTCCTGTGTTGTATTAGTTAAGAGGAGAGTCTCTTAATGAAACAGTTAAATTACTGCATTTTCAGAAGTTATTAAGAATTTTTTTAAAAGCTACTTAAAATAAAACAAAAAAACCCCCATGGATTAGATGTAATGTGAACAGTTACTTGTTGGTTGGCTTTGAAAGGAGGATTCATAATTCTCTGAGAGATTTCCTACAAACTGATCGTGCTCACATCCATGCAGAAGTATATCAGGAAGTAAAGGAGAAAGGAGCTTACCAAATATTTATTGTGGAAAAGCCAGATATGGAAACAACATACATGCTAGCTGCAACTGGTACAGGTGGTTGTAAATTTTGATAAGGTCTGAGGTAGACATGTCCCAAATCCTCCAGATAAAGTCATAAGACAGAGCCATCAGTTAGGAGGCCAGTCACACATTGTGCTTCCATACATAGGCTATTTATATACTATATATTTATTTATTTATTTTACCCGTATAGGGTACAGGGAGGGGGTAACCAGAAAGAAGAGCTGGTACTGAAAAGAAGGGTTTTCCCAAAGAAAGAGGAGGTGTCAGGAAGAAGGGGAAGGTCCAGGCTAAAGGAGAGATGCTGGAAGCAGGGGAAGATCCTGGATATCAGAGAGATGTGCGGAGATGAACGTTGGGGGATGCCAGGGACCTTGGCCCGTAATGCCCAAGACAGGTAACTGGGAGCAGCGGCACAGCAGCAACCAGCAACACTTTCACCAAACCTTCCCAGGCCAGCAGCAACCTACCTCCAACAAAGCCGAGGCCTAACAAACCTAGAGTAGGGTTCAAGCAAGATAATCAAGTAGGGTAAAACTCTAATCTCCTTGTTTCTTAAATAAACCCCAGTATCCAGATCCTCTATGAGTTGTCATTTACTCTGTCTTGCGCAAGATACTGTTGAACCTCTGACACTGAAAGATTTTGTATGGGGAGACAGGACAGGGGACTTGTGAGTATGTTAAAAAAAAGAAGAAGAAAGAATACATAAGTTCTTTTTGTCTGCTGGAATATAAACTAACCTAATGGATGAAGAGTCATTGCTTTGAATTCTGCAGTTAGATTGATTCATCCTATGCCTTGTCATGAACTCAAACAAACAAACAATTCAACAAGTAGGCAGCTAAAGGCAAGTGCCTCCTACTTATAAAAGCTAAGTTAAAACACACACACATGCAATCTTTGGAGTCAGCCAAACTGCAGCAAAAAGCAGCTGCAAGATAGGAACCCCAGGATCCTCGGTTTTCCAAGAACTGACTTGATATCTAAGCTAGGCAAACTTCTGTTCAATAGAGTCATCATTTGAAATCTGAGTTTTGATGACTTGGTCTGAGCCACCTCCCTTAACAAAGTCTATAATCTYGCTTTTCTTGAAACTGAAAGGTTTGCAGCTGAGCTGAGCTGAAAGGAATTGCAACTCCTTCTTCAGGATAATGTAGCAGGTGCACTCATTTTAAATGACATTCAGAAATCTAGGTAAAGATAAAAATATCATTTTGCCTCAAGTTTTAGCTTTTAAATGATCAAAAGTTGAGGGAGAAAAATAAGAAGATGGAAATACTTCTAAATCAACAAGTTGTTTTAAAAAAATTCATTTTCCATCTTTCAGTTTCTTTTCTGCAAAAGCAAAGGCACTCTATAAATTTAATTCTGTTTGTATTTACTGCAACAAATAGAAAAGTAAAGGACTTGTTTGATARTTTAAAAACAAAGTACATGTCTCAGTTGACTAAACTGGTGGCTGCAAACCAGATGACTATTATTTATGATGGTAAACGTACAAAATAGAAATTGTGTGTTAACATTCTTGATTAATTTGGTACTGGTTTGACAGCCTGGGAGACTAGGCTCATCCATCAGTACAGCAGCTACTGCTTGGGGAAAAGGTGCACAAATTTCTTCAGGATCATGCATCTTCACAGTTACAAAGGTCAGCACAGAAGTCTATATTTGTTACTATGTTATGATATCCTGGACACTATGATTTTTGTAGTCAGTCTGAAATTTATCAGTAAATGCCAACTTTATAGTGACAATCACCATAACAGACTGCAAGTTACTATTGTGAAATAGGGGCATATCTCAGTCGTCATTCAGTTATCGTTTTCTCTGCTGAAGGGTAGCAATAGCAATTCTCACATTCAAAAGCTATACAAACTATACAAATTCCTCAGAAGCTCCCTCCTGGTCAATATTTAATCAAGATTTGCTTGAAATCTGAAGAAATAAAGATATTAAAAAATACTGCTTTACTTGTGTACAAAACACAAGTCCTGCCAGCCTATTTATGAGAACAGCATCAAGGGGAGCAGGAAAAATAAATAAATAAATAAATATTCAAGAAAAAAKAAGAGTTCCAACGACTTTTTGAAAGTTTCCCCCCACCACCATTTTACAGCTCAAAGTATGTTTGTTTATATCTATCTTGAATAATCCAGTTACTCACATTCCTGCATTTTTATCACATTAGAGAAACACAGGGGGAAACATCTCTGTCTACCAGTTCATGCTGTAAGGTAAGCATTAAGTGACAAACAGATCAACATGGTTCCATACTCTCCCAGCTAGAACAATGCTTATATACATATTCAATTAGATATTACGCTTTCCTCAAGACCTGCACACCACCCCAAGAACACTGCTTACTGGCACATCAAGTTATTTGCAACAATTAGGTTACTTAAAAATTAAATTCATGATGTCTTCCTGTGCATTTCACACTCAAACATCAGTAATTGCTTCCCGAGTGTAACTGCTTAGGTGCTAATTTTGGATAGTTGAAAGACAAAACTGTATATTGTTTAACCATGTAGGTCTTTAAAAAGAACGTTTCACTAACTCCATTATTAATTGGGAAGATATGATAAAATGGTCAATAGAGAGAATCAGAAGTGCCATTTCTAGCTCCACATTACTTTGGATTATTGATTACTATATAAATTTGTTTTCCCCTTTCTTCTTCTTTCTTTGGATGAAAATTGCCACTGAAGAAAAACCATCAGTTTTCTTTTCAACCCTTCAGCCTTCCTTGCAGACACAGAAAAAATCTAAATGCCATGGATGTTTATCTACAGACAGCAGAACTGGCCGAATAAACTTCACACCTATTTGCCTGCTGGGGACCAACTGGGCCAGTATCTTCCTGATTAATTGAAGCTAATGTTGTTATTTGCTTCATTTCTTGGAGCAATCACCCACTCCAATAGAATTTAGGCTAAAATGGCAACCACCAGCATAATAGCCCATGTGTTTTGAAATAAAAGACCACTAACTAGATAGCAAGTTGGGGGAACGAGAAAGACTATAGAAGGAGGTATGACAATTCTACCAAAAGTATCTTAATTTTACTGGATACTTGGAGGAAAAATAATAGGTACAGGCTATTTGTTTAAGAGACAGAGGTTCACAACTGTGAGGTGAAATGGGATAATCAAAATGGGGAAAAAAGAGGAAACAAAAATTTTGCTTTTGAAATACACTCAAGAAAACACACTCAAGAAAATGCTTATATTCACTACTTCTGTGAATCTTTTCTCCCCACATATAGGCCTCACATTTGCAAATGTTTATCTACATGCTTGACTTTAAACACCTGACCAGTTCCATTTAAATAAATAGGATGAATAACCCCATTTCAGGAAATGGGACTACTCTTGCGCTTGAAGGTAAACATGTATCTGAGTGAAAAGGATTTTGAATACTAACAAAGAGATTTTGATTTAGAATCCACTTAAATATTCATGGGACCTTTTCTCAGTCATTCTGCCACAGATTTTTTTGTCATTTTCAAGCATTTTTTAGATCAATCACTCAAACCCTTAGTAGAAAATTGATTCACCTAAACCCTTGATAGTTGGGGACTTTTTTGTGTGTGCAGGAGTGAGGGAGGGTCGAAAATGGGTTAGACTCTTTGCTATATACCAACAAACACGAAAACTAAATTCCAAAAGTAGAAAGCAGGTACAGAAGGGACTGAAACATCCCTCCCACAAAATCTTCCTTCACCAAGCCAAGATTTTGCTAGCTATGGTCTCCAAGTTCAATTTTGTTGCAGCTTTTGGCACTTCTGCAAATAACATTTCTACAATGGTTTCATTAAAAAAAAAAAAAAAAGTTGCCAGAACTTATCAGTTTTTCAAGACTCATTTTTAATCTAATTTCTAAACAGAAAGGTGACAGCCAATTAGACTCAACTGAAACTGATGAAATATCTGAATTTTAGCAGCAAAAGTGTCAGACTGTTCTATACCTGAACTAATTTTATTTTGTGAGCAAGTTTGGCTTCAAGGAGTGTATTTTAGAACTCATTTAGTGCCTTCCATCAGTCAAACTACTAAACTTTGAATATTTCAAGACAGAAAATACTGTTCTTAAGTGATCAGCAGCTCTGTGCATATGTAATTATACAGATGCAGGACTCACTCTGATCACATTTACTGTGGTAAAGAATCTGAACAAATTCTGCTATCTAACAGTGTCAGCACTATAAAGTTTTGCAGCTATAAGATGCAGAATGTATTCTTTTTATATCCCTACATTTGGAGAACAGTAATTCATTAGCTGCCTAACAAGCATGAGTGCAAGAGCCTTACTGCGTGATTCCTGCTGATCAGAGTCTTGCTCCTGGCAAGACTGACTGGGGAAGATACAGGTCATCTTTCAGCTGAAGTCTGCTTTACTAATGCAAAATAGTTTAGAGAAATACAGTACGCAAACACACAGACTACAGCTGAGTGAGCAGATTTCTGAAGATGATTCCAGACAGAAGGGAAGGGAAAAAAGTTGGACCTGTGTGTACAGAAACCTGGTATTAATCGTTGGAGTTACTGTGAAGACAGACAAGAAGCCATTTCACATCCTGTCTTTATTACAAGTATATATGTATTTCAGAATCCGATTTAATCTTTTGGGATGGTAAGAGCTGGGGAGGTCAAGAGAGACAAGAGTAGCAGCATGAATTAGGAAACTAAGTTTATCTAACTTAAGTTTCCATGTTCTGCATTTTCATGCTCTATACAACCCACCTTTTCAATCACTTAGCATCTACAATACGCATTTGAATGGTTTGGAAGTGGTTTAGGGCATTTTTTCAAAATTGGCATGTTTCTTCCCTTCAATCATGAAAATTCTTTACTGAGCCTAACTGGTCTTGCAAGAATAAAGTGTGCGAAGCTTTGCACAGCTACTTATACACACACAGAAAACTGGATTTTCAGAGGTTCATCCAGCTCTAGATACTATTTCCTATACACACAGTCAGTATATTCCTTAGAAAAAAAATAAGGAGAATAAAATTGTCTTTTGGAAGTATGCTAGATTGATAAACTACCTTTGACATCTTAGATTTTTCACATTTTGTAGCCATTAAATATGTATTACTTTTATATGAGTATGTGATTTATACGAAACTCTCACAGAAATAAAAAATATAGCTTAAGTTTTGACTCCTTGGAGACCTCTGAGGAAGAAAGAGCAACTGAATACATTAAACTAACTTAACCAGTTTACTAGAAAACACAACAGATCAAGTTGACATGAGTAAAATCTGAATCTTATTAAATTGTTTCTTTTCTGGCTAGCTCTTAATTTTAGATTGATGATACTTCTGCAACAATAGAATCCATGTCCTTCATTTCAGCATTGAAGTTGACCGTGTTCTGCAAAAACTTACTACCTTTCCACTTCTATTGCTGAAAATTATTTATCAGAAATAAGCATCCTGCAAATCAAAGCTACAGAACAAGTCTATTTACACTAAAAGATTGAATCACATAGAATTGGAAGTTTCCAGAGGGATTTGTAAGTACATGTCCTTATTCCAGGGGTCCTTACATGTTTCCTGTGTCTAAGCCTAGCTAGACTAACGAATATGAGGAAAAAGCTGAACTATGCATTAGGTTAAATATTTTAGAGCCCCTTGTTAAGTTAATTAATTTTGGTTTGAGAGTTTTTGAATTCTCAAAGAAAAACAGATAGGCCTATGAGTTTTAAAAATGGAGCCTGTGTTAGCTCTAAGCATCCTTTCAGCTCTGAAGAGGTTAAGAACAGATGTGCTAAGCTAGGTGGGAACAAAGGCATAGCTGGGTCCCCAGTGAGATTTTCAGGAGTTCTTAAATGAGCTGTGGGGTAAAACACACCATCATGCACAGATTTCTTTTGTGGCAGTGAAAAACTAAATATGTGCAAAAGCTATTCTTCCTTTTGTTTGTTTTTAAGCATGTTTTGCAAGCAAAGTTAAGCGAATTGTTTTTCTTTACCAATAAAAGGTAATTAGACTTGTCAGAGATATGGTAGAAAAAATAGGTAAGAATTTAAATGCACCAAATGTGGTGCAGAAGAGCTCACTATTTTCATAGTATTTATAGAAAAGTTAAAAAAGAACCTGAACATATTTCTTCACCCACCTCTTCCTCACTCCCTTCTCCATTCCACAGGAACTTAATACACCAGCACTTCTTGCTTAGCTTCTCTTTTTCCACCCTCCAAGGTCAGGTAGGCTTCAGCAGACTGCTTCTATTATCCTCTTTGTTCAATATATTACCAGATGCCTAACAGGCAGTCTGAAGAGATGCCTAAAGGTAGCAAGGCAATGCAAGAATCATCAAGTTGATACTATAATAAAGAGGACATAAAATTACTATGTCTTAGTCTACTGGCACCAGCATCTAAACTGTCTGAATATCACTGCCTTTACTGCAGTGACAAAATACTCCAAAGGGTAGGAAGTGCCAACATCAAGCTTTACAAAGTCCTTCGACCCAGCATAAAGTCAAAATCACTGACTAAACTCCCTCAGCAGCAGTCATGTACCGAAACAGCCACAGTCTGTTACAACTTTGCTTCTTGTACTGATGTGAACTTGAATGATCTCAACCCCTGACTCTTATTGGCATGATCAGAGAGTATGGGCTGTTTCTTCCACATGCAGTGGTCTTACCTTGCTAGTCCCGGGACAAAGAAACCATGGTCTGGGGAYCTGGATGTTTCACTAGTAAAGGGCCTCTTCTATAAAACCTTGAATATAGCAGTTTTCCAGAAGAACATATGTCCTGGAAGCATATTCCCATTACACATGCCAGGTGTTGCCACCCTATTTGCAAAACTGATCTCCCCTTTCCCGCTTCTTCAGCATTAGTTAGAGGATCCATTCATGTTATCTTATAATCAGCTTTGTAGTGTGACCTTAATATCTTAGGATATTACTTACCTTCTTCTAGAGCAGTCAGTTGGCTGACACAGAAAAGAGAACACATCTGTATTTGCTTGTGTCCTCTCTTACGAAAATTATGTTCCGGGACACAAGATGTGAGTTCCAACTAGAGCCACTTCTTATTTCTTCTGGTAGCACGGAAATCTAAGTGAGTGCTGAAGTTCACTCTTACCATGGAAAAGTGCTGCATAGCACTAATTAAAGATGTCCCGTACTTTCTTGGTCACTAACCACAGCTTGAAACAGCTGCCTCTCTTTCCTCCCTTCAGTATGCCCTCGCCACAGGTTTGAAACAGTGAGCAAGGAAAGAATTCACCTTTGTTTAGTTTATTCTACTATCTGTTACTCCCACCCATTAAAGACACTGAATTTCAAAGAGCTGCATATTGCTAAGGTTTTCTTTTTTCCCCCCCAAAACTCAACATCCAAAGCACTGGTAGCACGGAGGAAAGAGTATTTATTCATTAGCCAGTACTGCCTATGAATGCCTGTCAGCCTACCTACGTTCTGGCAGCCCATACTGATCCCATCTTAGTGCTCAGTTATATCTTCTCATTTGCACAGGCCATGTAATATTGTAATATTTGAATGTTAGGCAAGAAGTATAAGAACCTTAGGTCCTAACACTGTTTTTAAGAATTCTGTTAAGATTACTTTATTCTACATAACTGCAACTCCTAGAAGGTAATGAGATTCTGATTTTTTTTTAAATTTATTTTGAGGACCAAGCCTGCATCTAACTGACCAAAAAACACTATGTGCATCTGTTCTTGGAAACCTAGCCTGCAGTTTGGATGCATCACTTTCTCACCATTATTGATGCAGAGAATAAAAAGGAAAAGTTATTAAAACCAGAGAATAAACCAGGGAAGGTTTTTGTTTTGGAGAAGAAGCACCACCAGAGAAAGGTGGTGCTCATATAGTCTCATGAGATTGTGATGGTAAAGCATAAGACAAGTTGTACGTGTCATGATRGCAATTTCATGTCACAGTCTTGTTAGTTTTATCTCAAAATCCATTTTCTAAAGCTTGTTATAAAAATTCTACTGGATGATACATTTGCATTAGTAATACATATACAACATTCAAACTACACCCATTCTCTTCTGAGGAGGGTCATTCAGGGGTTAGGGTAATCTGTGATGTCAGAGCCTTCAGAGGTTACATTTGTTCATGGCTTCCAAATGTTAGTTTACTGACTGTTTCTGTTATTAGTCAATGGATCATCATTATTATTTCCTGAGCTCTCACTTCTTTTCCTGACACTTACTGTTTCATTAATATTAAAGAGTTTGCCTCTGATAGACTGCTACCAGCAATCCATTCTGAGCAATTTGTTTTTCACATGGATCATCCTGATTTGCAGCCTGCTAAGCAGAGACTTCTTCAGAGGTGATATTTGGTAAAGATGCACTTTCATTGCAGCAGTCAATTTCAGTGTCAGATTATGATCCTAGTCTCAGTGCTAAAGCCAGCAGAACAATATTCACAAAATAATTTATTCAGTGAATTGTGGTATTTTTCTAGTAAATTATTCAACTAGTATTTCTTCATTCATCTCCTAACTTTAAGCTGTGTCAGTTGTTCCTGTGTGCTTTTCATTAGTCTGAAATTGGACTGATTTATATGCAGCATTGCTCGTTATCTGAGCAATGAAGTAGATGTTACATATTTGAATTAAACAAGAACATGTTTTATTTACAAATAGGCACATTTAGTCTGACTTTTCCCCTTGCATCATGCAATACAAGTTAGTGAAATATTAATTCACTGCTGTTTAAATAAATTAATATGACCCAATGCCTTAACATGACCCAATGCCTTAACATGTTTGACAATATTTCAAACATTTACATTTTAAAATAACCATAAGAATGGTTTATCTACATGTTTTTCAAAGAATACAATTCTGCGTAAAAGAAATTTTTGTAAGTAAAGGGACACTTACAAGATTCAGTATTTTGTCTTCAATAAAAGGCAGTTTCAAATGAACTGCAGGAAAGTCCTGTGTCCCAGAGGAACACTGAGTACTGCTCCATAAAACTGCTAGCTAGCTTTAAACTTTGAACACCTTGTTAGGAGACCCTTACATTTTCATTCAAGTCAATGGTGTTTTGTGGGGGCTTCAGGATCTACAAACCTCCTTTCAGGATTGCTGCCCTATTGCTTTTAGACAAATTGTTTTGAAGCATTAAGTGATATTCTCAGTGAAGTCAGTTTAAACTGCACACAGTTGTAACACAGTTTATCGTCAACTTTTGTCTACAGTTTTAATGTACAATATTATCTGYGCACAAATGATGCAAGACATATATGCCTCACTCAAAGCTTCATGTACAGTAAGTTTGTACACACARCCATAGCTGGGATGGGGAAAAAAATATATTACGTGTGCAGAAGTTGTGTGTCAAATATAGGGCATTGGTTTACCTCCTTCAAGTGTGTTCATAAAGTTTCAAGTCTGCGGGAATCATGAAAGCCCTAATATAAAGAAGATTCTGATGCCTGAACTGGGAAGACTCATCTACAGCCCCTCCTTGCAATGGTCTTGGGTGTTCAAGATATTTTTGGGGAGTGAGGACAAGGGGGTGCAGTGGAGGGGATGACACAACACTTAGTGAAGTGTGATAGGATTTGCCTTCATGGGAATAGAGGTTAGATTATAAGAACTACCAGACTGAATGTGCAAACCTTCCAAGATTAAAAACAAATGAATGAATAAACAAATAAAGAGAGACTGTACCATCTCCACAGCAGTACAGAGAATCTGATGGGTGCCACTTCTGTTCCTGCAGAGAACAGATGCAACAGAGCAAAACTGCCTAAAAATGAAGGCTTGTTTTAGGCAGCCTACCAAAATGGGCAGGGGGCCTTTGAACATTATAAATGCCCCACTGCCCCAAAACATAATCAACCCAGCCAAGTATTCTGTCTCCAACGGCACAGTAAGAGATGTTATTTATGCAAAAGCACACAGCTTTGCCATTCTCTGGAGCTTCTCCCCCCAGACTCCCTGAAAATATCCACAGTTGGTGGATTAAGACTTAGATGGTGCACTCTTGCCATATTATCTTAATTATCTGTTTTGTTAAGGTACCTGTTGCCCCTCAATATCTATTATTTGTGATCCTGTGACAGTACTGTTCACAAGCTCCTTTGGCATCAAGTTCACTTTCTGGAAGTTCACCATCTGCTATGAAGTTTCTTCATCTGTTCAGATTTCAGGAAGTGCACTGATCTAGTTCTATTACTGTAAAATTTGGTGAATAATGGGAGATGAGTGACCATTCACCATAGCCCCCATGCCTTCCTGACTGTCAGACTCAATCATATCCCACCTCTAGCCTCCTCTCCAAACTAAAGAGGTCCCAGACTTCAGTCTCTCCTTCTAAGGCATCCTTTAGAAGGACATTCCCTTGATCATTTCTGTTGCCCTTTGCTAATCACTTTAATTCCACTATGTCTTTGATGACCCRTAGAGACCATAGCTGTACCATTCAGTACTCAAGATGTGGGTGCACAGGCTTTATACAGAAGCAAAAATGTCATCTTCCAACTTGTTCTCAGTACACTCCCTGATGATGCCCAACTGTTAGCCTGTGGTTGTCACCACATGTTGGTCAACTGATTTTGGCGACCTGTCAACAGTGACACCAAGATCTCTCCTGGGCTGTAGCTGCCAATTCCAACTTCAGGCAAAGTTTAGTKTACTGTTCCTCTAGCATCGTTGTTTCACTTCTACCTACACAGAAGTTAATCTGCCACCTTTAACTCACCTAATTTTTTAAGATCCTTCTGAGGTCCTTATTATCAACACAAAAGAGCTCAAATGATTAGTATCATCAGCAAGCTCAGGAATTTCATTGTTAACTCCCTTCTCCAAATAACTGACGAAATTACTGACTAAAATCAGTCTGACCACTGATTCCTTGTAGTGTCAGTACTGACTTCTCCAGATCTACCCTTTGTTTCTTATCCTTTCAGCAACTTTTTAAATAAACTGAATTTATGAATTCTAATCCTGCAGCTATTTAGGCTTTAAGAAGATTCTACACCAAAGTCTATTAAAAAAGAATTTTCTGAAAATCTGCATGATTACACTTCTAGTTCTCCTTTATCTTTGTGCTTACTGATACCTTCATAGAGCTCCAGAATGTTAGCAACGCAGAATTTTTCTTCACAGAAGTCATGCCAGCTCCTTCCCAGCAGACTATATCTATGATCTCAGTTATCTTGTTATTTATCATAGAATCTATCATCTACTGGGTATGGAATTTAAACCATCTGTAATTTCTAAAATACTCTAGAGCCTGTTTCCCAAATGGGATTCACAGTGACAATCTTTTACTCCTTTGGTTCAGCAGCTGTTTGTTATGAAAGGTTGCATACCTTGGCCAGCAATTTTGTAATTTCACATTTGAGTCCCTCCACAGCTCTTTGGTGAAAGCCATCCGGTCCTGGTGACTTGATATGCAGCTTAGCTATTTGGTCTAATGCTTCTTGTATACTTGCCTCAAATGAATCTATGGCCTCTAACCAATCTGCTACAAAGAATGCATCATGTACTTGCTGCTAAGGATTTGGGAGATATGATCTCATTGCCATTACAGAGACATGGTGGGATAGCTCATGTGACTGGAGTGCTGTCATGGATGGCTACGTGCTTTTTAGGAAAGACAGGCCAGGAAAGCGAGGTGGYGGAGTTGCTCTTTATGTGAGAGAGCAACTGGAATGTATTGAGCTGTGCCTAGGGGTGGATGAAGAGCGAGTCAAGAGCTTATGGGTAAGGATTAAAGGGCAGGCTARCATGGGBGACACTRTKGTGGGTGTTTACTACAGGCCACCTGATCAGGAAGAGGAAGTCRATGRRGCCTTCTACAGACAGCTGGAAGTAGCCTCAYGATYCCAGGCCCTGGTTCTCATGGGGGACTTCAACCACCCTGATATCTGCTGGAAAGACAACACAGCTAGGCACAGACAGTCCTGGAGGTTCCTGCAGAGCATTGGTGACAACTTCTTGACACAGGTGGTGGAGGAGCCAACAAGGAGAGGTGTGCTGCTGGACCTTGTACTAACAAACAAAGAAGGACTGGTGGAAGATGTGAAGGTCGGGGGCGGCCTTGGCTGCAGTGACCATGAGGTAGTGGAGTTCAGGATCCTGCGAGGAGGCAGCAGGGCACTAAGTAGGATTGCAACCCTGGACTTCAGGAGAGCAAACTTTGKCCTCTTCAGGGACCTACTTGGAGGAATCCCATGGGTTAGGGCCCTAGAAGGAAGGAGAGTTCAAGAGAGCTGGTTAATATTCAAACATCATTTCCTCCAGGCTCAAGAGCGGTGCGTACCTATGAGTAGGAAGTCAAGCAAAGGAGGCAGGAGACCTGCATGGATGAGCAAGGAGCTCCTGGCAAGACTCAGCCAGAAGAAGAAAGTATACAGAAAGCGGAAAGGGGGACAGGCCACTTGGGAGGAATATAGGAACGTTGTCACAGTATGCAGGGATGCAACAAGGAAGGCTAAGGCCCATTTGGAATTAAATCTGGCAAGAGATGTCAAGGACAAAAAGAAGGGCTTCTTCAAATACATCAGTAGCAAGAGGAAGACTAGRGAAAATGTGGGCCCTTTGCTGAATGGGGTGGGTGCCCTGGTGAYGAAGGATGCAGAGAAGGCAGAGTTACAGAATGCCTTCTTTGCTTCAGTCTTTACTGCTCAGGCCAGCCCTCAGGAACCCCAGACCCTGGAGGCAAGAGAGAAAGTCTGGAGAAAGGAAGATTTTCCCTTGGTCGAGGAGGATCCGGTTAGAGATCATTTAAGCAAACTTGACACCCACAAATCCATGGGTCCTGATGGGATGCACCCACGAGTGCTGAGGGAGCTGGCAGATGTCATTGCTAAGCCACTCTCCATCATCTTGGAAAGGTCATGGAGGACAGGAGASGTGCCTGAAGAATGGAAGAAAGCCAATGTCACCCCAGTCTTCAAAAAGGGCAAGAAGGAGGACCCAGGGAACTACAGGCCAGTCAGCCTCACCGCCATCCCTGGAAAGGTGATGGAGCAGCTCATCCCTGAGGCCATCTCCAAGCATGTGGAGGACAAGAAAGTGATCAGGGGTAGTCAGCATGGCTTCACCAAGGGGAAATCATGCTTAACCAATCTGATAGCCTTCTGTGATGGAATGACTGGCTGGGTAGATGAGGGGAGAGCAGTGGACGTTGTTCACCTTGACTTCAGCAAGGCTTTTGGCACTGTCTCCCATAACATCCTCATAGACAAGCTCAGGAAGTG
>NW_020451060.1:2819476-2824395 GCF_003343035.1 Apteryx rowi | reverse complement strand
CCTGGATGCAATCCTGTGCAATGTGCTCTAGGTGACCCTGCTTGAGCAGGGGGGTTGGACTGGATGATCTCCAGAGGTCCCTTCCAACCTCAACCATTCTGTGATTCTGTGATTTCTGCTGGCCTTTTTCTAGCTGATTTTTTTTTTCAGTTTATCCAGAAATGCAGAATACAAGTCCTTTATGTTCCAGTGTTTAAACTGGTGTATGCCTTACCTAAAGGTAAGCCATACAAATACACTATATAAATAGAAAGTCTGATGAAATACTTGGTGATGTAAATACCTGGAGATTGTTTATAAAGCAGACAATGCCTTTTGTTTTGAATAGGATAGTAGGCTTCCTTCAGAGCTGAAACACAGGGATTGTGTGGTTTCCATCATCTTTACTGGGAGACAGGAGAGAGAGAGGAGGACTTAAAAAGTTTATCCAAAGTACCAAATGAAGAAAGAAAAAGCCAGAGGTGTAACGAGCCAATAAAATTCTACTAGTACTTTTAACTGACCAGTAGTTATCTCCTCTTTCAAATGCCAAAGATATCTGTGGGAGAAAGACCTAATTCACTGACAAAGGTTCTAAAAACTATACTTCGCTAGGACTTACTCTTTATGCAAAACTCTATGTATGAAACAACTGTAAATAAAATGTAAGCTGTTTGCAGAAGATCTGTTTTCTGTTTCTTTCTTACATTTAAAGTCCTACTATGTTTGTTTCTTAGAAATTTCTTAGAAAACTCTTGCCAAAGAAAAAATTTCCACTTAATCACACTTCATTTCTAAGGTTGCATGAGTCATTCTTGACAGAATTGTAGCGTGGGGTGCTATGCAACAAATTGTTTTCCTACCAGCAACACCTATCTCAAAAGACTTTTTCAGACTAAGAATTAAATTTCTAGTTAGAGAGAGAGTCCACACTTTAGACAATTCCACTGGGTTGGCTGTATGGATTTAAAGAAAAAAAAAATGTCTCTTTTGCTTTAATGGAGAAAATATTGATGAGACCTGTGGTCAAAAGAACACCTATTTAATCTTTCTACATATACTTAGTCTTCATTCTTCATAAAAAGTTACTTGTTTCATTGTGATGGGGGATGACATTTTCTTTTTTAAGTCTTGTTTGTAAATGCATTCCTATACTGTAAGGAGTCGGAGGAGGAGGATAAGCTAAGGAGAAGAATGAAAGAAGGCATCAGGGAGATTTCAGAGAGAGAACRCCATCACAGGAGTGAGGAGGAGGAGCACAGAAGGAGCCCACAGGGAGGGCACTGTTACCGTTCTCGTTCTTACCGAGGAGGCACGGGGCCTCCCCCCAGACCCCGGACCATCACCACACAGACACCAATATGAGGAGTGGCAAAATGGCGTTTAATGAAGCGTGTCCTGCTCTTTTATAATGCTGTAAAGCCCCGCCTTCTTCTCCGGCAGCGGTGCTCTGCCCGTTACGACCTTCCCATGTTCCGCCCCGCAGTGCCTCCCTGCTCATCCTTTTTCCTCCACAGGGCACAGAAGAAGCAAAAAGAAAGTAAAGTAGCAGAGAGTGTTTCTTTCAAAATACTGAAAAATCAAATATTCAAGTGATGAAAAGAAAGGGACAGATCTAACCTTGACAGGCTTGGTCAAGGCTTGATTCTGACAGTCTTGGTAAGTGAGATATTACAAAGTATCAGACTGAATAGGACTTCTTATGTGGCTACATGAAACACAGGGAGCTGAGAACTGACCAGCCAGCATCCACTAGCATTACTGATATTTCACTTATGCAAAGTTAGAGGGAGCCTGTTAACAAAATGGAGAGCAGCTGAGAAACTGGTCCACAGAACAAGTGAACTTTTGGCTCTGCATCATCGTGAACTTTGGCTTTGTATTTTGTTTCCTAATCACCTTGAAAGAGGGATTATGTATCTTTTGGAGCCTGATACAATGCCTAAAGGATATCATTCCATCGACTTCAGTGAACCTTTTACTGTAACCTCAATGTTCTTTTCAAGGAAGTCCTGTCAATATTCCCCTTCCTACATAATACATTATGGTGCACTTAGGAATCAAAATACAACAGTAAATAAAGTAAGACTTAATCAATAATATGGGAAAACAGAATCCATAGCACCCCTAACAGAAGGAAGCAAGAAGACTAATCATTACATTAACCTGAGTAATAGCAAGCCCAGGAACAATTTGGTAATTCAGACATCAGGGCTTCAGAGTTCAGCAATTTCTGCTGAAGCTATCCTACAATGCAGAAAGTAGTTCCTTGTTCTTCTACCAGAAGAAGAAAGCAAGTGTACGTGCAAGACTGTGGTCAAGTGTTTAGGACCTTTTGATCTGATAGTGGTGAGAGGCGGGTTGCAGTCCCTTTTCCAAAGGCTTTGTTCAGCAGTGCCAACTCCGCAGCAGTTGACTAAAGAGCCATTCAGCTCTGTCAGGACCACAGCCCTGCTGTGCACACAGACAAGCAGATATGTGTAGGCCTGGGGAACTTCAGAAGTTAGGTACATCAAGGTCTAAAAACATAGATTTCAACTCCGGTACCTGTGTTCTGCTTTAGTTACGCTTTTGTGCCTCAATCCTTCTTTAGTTATGTTTGATCAATGCTTCAGACTTCTGAATTAAAAAATCAACTGATACATTCCAACAAGAAATTTTAAGGATGTGAACTACTGAATTCAGTGACAGTCTTTTCAGGTTTTGGATTAGGTCCCACACTGATTAATTATGTGCCTATACAAATAACGCTTAAATTTTAATTAAAGAAAAGCTTGAAGCAATACTTCCAAACTTGGCACCAAAAAGCAGTCCTCAAAGAAATTCAGACTTTAGTCCACATGCAGTCTCACAAAAGCCAAATTCATATTTTGGTGAAAGTATATGGAGATATACTGTGCTTTCCCTTGGCTGGAAAGGCTTTCAAATCCTGATGAAATAGGAGGCTTTATAGATTTGAGGATGTAAAATGGTGATAGCTTATGACATATATGAGACTTTCTGCCTACTGTTAAAATTCTAGATTTCAAGACGATACAGGAATAGGCCTGAAAGATATGTCTAGTTTTCTTACTTAACTAGCTAATTATTTTCAAGAATGGGAGTGATTTGTCTCAAAATATTTTATGCTTCTGTTTCTCTTTTCAGCTATAATTAATACCCATACAACTTCAAAGGGACACTTTCAAGCAACTATTTCTACAACTGCATTTTAAACAATACAGTAGTTTCTTTCTGTGGGGGAAAAAAGGATATCTCAGGCATGTCCAGGTTCTGTTGTATAAAAGCATGGTAGAAATCATAAGAAATTACAGTCTAATTGTYTAGCAGCTCGTTTAAATCTCCAAAYATATAAAGCAAGTTCKGGTTTCAATATTGCGATGGGAATCCTATAGCTAAATCTCCTCTCTTTTGGGAATTATATTAAAATGACTGAAAGTCTCTATTCATGCTTCTAACTGCATTACAAGGGGAGTTTTTAGGCCTTTGGACAGCTTTCATTTCAACCTAGTGACTCCCAAGCTACCTTCATGCTATTGATAGTCTTCACCAGAATGAGGTCTGCCAAACCAGCTAATTATATCTTTTGAACCCAGTACAAACTGCATTAACTGCAAGACTATTCTCTCAGCAAGTATCTTATTGTCTGAGAATGCCTATTCCAAAAGCAACAATTCTGATACTAGGAAAATACCTTTATTTAAGGATTTTAATTATCTACCCATCTATTACAAATGCAATTTCTTATCTTGCCAGCCTTTCAGGTTCATTTCAGTGAATCCTCATCAGTTACCCATGCTATCCACTGGCAGTTCTTAATAGATTCCATAGATTTGCCAACTTCTTTGAGGGAAATAAATCATGTTGCGTCAGACCAGAAAAATCTAGCCAGATCATGAAAATTTTGTCCTACAATCAAAATATTATAAAACTAGCAGAGAAATTTTGTGAGGGGGGTAATAACAACAAATTTCTCTTTTTAGCCCTGTAAGATTTCTCAAATGTGAAGTAATTTAAAATGTCAGCCCTTATGTCAGCCAATGAGTCTCAGCATCTTCAACTGCAAGTCCTAAGGGAAAAATCAAAAGTATTTTTACCCATATTTTAATTTCATTTCTATAGATTTTGTAAAATATTTAGGGCAGTATCCTTTGGGCTACTCCTCTCTTCACAATAAATGCTGAAGTACTTGGAATGGAACTAATCTGCATTTTGCTGGTTTACAGTGTAAGTAAGTAAGTGGACTATAGTCAGCTGATACTTACTAGAGCTACCAATGCATCTTGTTATCATGCATAGTCTATGGCTGTGTCTGGTGTATGAGTAGGCTCCAAGCGTGGCATAACTGACTCTTCACTATTCTGTAGATCTAAAAGAGGGTGGGATAGTGAGTCATACTCCATATTTTCTAGCCAGACTATTAATTACCATTGTTTCTGTAATTTTAAAATTGCCCAAAAGGCATTTTAAAATATCATATTATTCTTGCCATACATTTTCCCTTACAAAAGCAATGAAAGACCTTTCTAGTTTAAGCTCAGCAATGAAAATCATAAAATCATAAAATCAATGAAAAAAATGGCCCCAAAATGAAAATCATTTGACATCCTTTAGATAACAACGGAGTGTTGTCGATTCTTTTTGTAGTAAGAACTGAGTAATTTTACAGCAAGTGTTTGGTCTTTTACAGCACAATAGAACATTTCTTATATTTGACTTCTGATTAGAGGCCCTTTCTTGCCTGGGTCACCAACATTTAATTGAACACAGTTTCCAGCTACCCTCTACAGACATACAACACAAAGAGGTTTTGACAATGAACTCAACTGGAAAAATAGAAAGGGAAGCCCTCAGGAACCCCAGACCCTGGAGGCAAGAGAGAAAGTCTGGAGAAAGGAAGATTTTCCCTTGGTCGAGGAGGATCCGGTTAGAGATCATTT
>NW_020451060.1:2690875-2818171 GCF_003343035.1 Apteryx rowi | reverse complement strand
TGGAGTCTCCTTCTCTGGAGATATTCAAAACACGCCTGGATGCGATCCTGTGCAACGTGCTCTAGGTGACCCTGCTTGAGCAGGGGGGTTGGACTAGATGATCTCCAGAGGTCCCTTCCAAACTCAGCGATTCTGTGATTCTGTGAAGGTGGAAAGGGGAAGATGTGGAAAGACAACAAATTCCTCTGAAGATTCTACTCAGAAAAAGAACCTGCTGATGTATCTACAKAGTCTGTAAGACAGAGGGGGAAAATAAGCAGTGACTCTTCATGACATGTTTTCTTTAGACCATCCAATTTCCTGGAGAAAGACTAGTCGCAAACTCAGCATATTCTCTTTTCATGCTTTTTCATTTAGACAAGACTAGCACAATACTAGCAGTAACTCTTTCTTTTTCTCTCTCAAATACTGTCCCATAAAAAAAATACCCTTCAGGAACTGCAGACTTCTGGACCTAGACAAATGTAGATTCCTCAGAACTTCAAGTGTAGGGAAGGCTTTTCCTTGACCACCTCCTCTAGAAAGATTTCTATCCCTTAGCTCCTCCATCTTTTAGAGAGCAAACTATTATCAAATCATTATAAAATTTCAGGATATCACAGGGCTGCTGAAAGCATAAAACCTATTTCAAATACCTTTAGTGTCCTCAGAGAACTATCCTGCCTGACCATCTCTAAAAGACACAGTGAAAATCTTCTGTTCCTCCACTGTTAAGGCATTTGTGGACAACAGAATTATCCTGCAGAGATAAGTGGCTAATCAAGCAGGTCTGTAATTCACATATCAGACAATCACTAGCCTCCACGGCTCATTGTTCTTAATGGAAATGTAGCGCCCACCCTGCAAAACAGCAAATCACAAACTAAACAAGAAAATGTTAATGAACCCCTCAATCCATGACCACTAGTTTCCATTTCCTTCTCCATTCATTTGCATAAAAAATGCAAAAAGTGGTTCCAGTAGTTCTTCATGGTAGTGAAGAAGTCAAGTTAAATTCAAATTCCTTTGGGGAAACAAAAGTGAAACTTCCTGGAAAATACCGTAACTTTTTTTTTTTTTTTGAAAAGCCAATGTGCAGAACAGCTAAATGTTTAAGAACTTGTAGATCAATTATCAGCACTGTGTCCTGACTCCAACCATATGGATCTATTGAAGTTTGTTTATTCTTAATCTTTTCCCCTTCCCACCATTTACTTTTCAGTTAGGCTTCTTCAAAGACAGAGATAATTTTCTTAATCATCACATACATTAGGAGTATGCAGAAATTCAAGAGTCATCTTAGTTGGATTTTCTCTTCTATAGTTCTTAGCTCTCTAAGAGCAGGATCCCAACTATGCATGTGAATACAGCACTTCTGGAGAAAGCTTCTCTTCAGAAAGGAAAAATTCAGTAAATGCACTAAACTGACATTAATTATCTTCTTTCATTATTTCAGGGCTCTATCTATCCCCACTACTATGCAGTCATCAGACATACCAGAGGGAGGTTTGGCCCCAAATGTCTGTACAGCAAGGCTTTTTACTTACACTTATAGTTCTCTACATTGACATAGCTAAATGAAAGCTTAGAAGTCATTATCTTTATTTTAGCTCATCAAATCTTAATTTATTTGATGATAAATGAGATGTGTTTAGACTAATTATTCTATAAAAATCACTTTTCCCTAATCAAGACTACAAGCAGAATATTAGAACTATAAATGAGGAATAAATATGAAACTGATAGCCTGCTTTGATTGAGTTGTTTACTGTAGGTTTCTGAAGGCATTTATTTCACAGAGGTCTGAGTATTAGTTAATAACTGAGTATTCACATGGCCACATCCTCCATAAAATGAAATAAAAGTATCATTTCTGCCGTCCAGTGGGGATTTTTTGCATCTAAGCAGGTTTAACTTCATGTTTCTGCACACCTGTGTGCCTTCATCCATCACATTTTAACCTTATCTGAAAGGGTAAAGGGAGGTGCTGGCTTTTCCAGATAAATACTGCAAGGGTGAGTCAAATTGAGCTTTCGTCTTCTAGCCCACAAGAGGACTGTGATCATCTCAGTAAGAATTTTCCCCTCCATGCTTCTGGTTCATGCCAACTTCTGCTCTGGGAGACAGAAGACTTTGTTCAAATACCTGATCTAGTTATTTAAATATTCATCTACTGCTTTCTTCACTCCTTTTGAAATATTTTATTATGATAGAATTCAAGCATATATGAAAAAGAAGTCAAAAAAATGACCAGCTGGAATACCCACCCAGAAAGGGAGAGGGGAAGAGCAATCTTCTGGGCTCAAATTCCTATTCCAGACAATGTTTAAACTATGTGTTTGAATAGGCAGAAGCTCAACAGAAGAGATTAGGACTCCAGCACCAGAATACCCAACAGTATGAAGCTTAAGTTGACAGAGAAGGCCTAGATCTCCTCTCTCAGAGAAAATTAATTAATTAATTAATTTCTTGCCTGAGTACTCTAACAACATTCTTCATTAGATGTTTTATCAATTTAACTCAAATACACACAAATTATTTTGTACTGAACAAAAACTTCATGCATATTAATTCTTTTCATTTTGGTGATGATAAAATTCCAAATTTGGTTCAATCCATCCATTTGTATTGCAGTCAATTATTATTATTGCTAACTGAACCAAAAAATAATCCACTGCTCACACAGTTCTACTCTTAGATAATTTTTGAATCCACTGGAGAAAAGCTTCTGATGGTCAAAAAAGTTCTTTTTTCCCCTCAGTAAAACTAACCATGCTTGAAAACAGATCGGTTAACAACAACAATTAAAATACTTCCAAAAATCAAATTTAGAAGAGCTTGTGAGCATATTTCACATCTTTTTATTTTATGCCGTATACACATATCGGGTCCCAACATTATATCCAGCTCCCAATCCTTCTCTGCAGCAGACAAGGAGCATCCAACTGAGCAAAGATGCTGCCCCATGAGTTTAGGGTCCTCCCTGCGTATAGCTGGCACCATCCCAAGAAAAGAGAAGGGAAGCATGATTTTCACACAGAAATAATAACTGCCATACATTGGAGGATGCAAAATAGGACCAGAGCATCCAGAGAGGACCTAGAGTTTATCCTTTTTCCCAATGAGAAGAGGCCAAAAGCAGCACTGCAGCCAAACACTGAGCTGCTGCCATGTGTAAGAGCATGAACAAAGCAGGGTTGGATCAAGGGGCCTCTGCCAAATGCTGTAGACTCAGCAAGAGATGAGTTCCTCCATAGAGCATATGAGTGAAAGGGGCATAAAACCATGCAGCCAGGAACAAGAATAAACACTGTGGGTTTTAGCATCACAGCAATTACTTCCAGCTTTTTAATATTTGAATACAAGCCTAAGAGAACATTGGAAGATATTAAAAGGAAACATTTCCAAAATTAATGAGATCAGCTGTTTTGATATGTAAAATAGTTTTAATAAATGGAATAATTCTTTTTGCAGCAGGATATTAGTTTAGGCTGTTAATTAGACTTTTGGAAATATTAAAAAAGAAGAATGACCTCTGCACTTACATTAAATAGGATAAAAGATAAGTGCCTATGATTTGTAAGTACATACTTCCGCTGTATAGATAAGGAAATGAGATTGAATTGTTAGTAACAGAAGACACAACATTTCAAAATATAAAAAAAATCTGCCTGACTCTTAAAAAATATTCATTAATGCAACATTACTCAATGAAACACATAATAGGAGTCCATATATACCTTGATGATGTGTGTGTGTGTCAGGTTTCACTAGCATTAGTAAGGGAGAGGTTTCAATATAGCTGAAGAATTCTTCTTAAAAGAAAGGAAATTATTTGTTCAAGTTCAAACTGTGCACACCCAATTCTGGCTTCCCAATCATCTCTGTGTAAGCTGATTCCTCTGGATGTGCACACACATAGGGTCTAATAAACTCAAAGATATAAGTAGATATGCTGTGGGCTACACAACATAACCTAAGGTTTAAAAAAATGAAGCTAGCAAAAAATTAATGTATGAATTTCTCTCCTGCAAACCAATTTAATTCATATCTCTGCCAGAAATTTGCAGGGTTCATTCTCAGCTGGAGATGAGTATACCCTAACTCAGCCACGGGTGAGTTGTCTGTATGTTGTATACAGACATCTGAAATGTTTATCTGACATTCTTTATACTACAACAAGAGTAGTATAAAACCTCTTCTTTCCTAGGATAAAAAACCAAAAAACAAAAAGGCATATCCATCTTCTTTGAAAAGGTTTGGATTTCCCTATCCAGTCTGGCCTGCTGCCTATAGTAGAAGGTGGTGTGCTCCCTACAGCGGATAAACCTCATATGCTTTCATGTTCAATTCCTTCCTCACTTTTTCAAAAAAAAMCAAATGACACAGTATATATTTAGAAAAAGCCAGGAGTGCAACAAAGTAAACCCAGACTGTGCAGCTTTGGGCATTTTATTAAACTTCTGATGCACATGCAAATTAAACCATCCAGCAGGTATGCATTCCTGCAGATATTCCAATACAGACATCTTCTGCAAATTAGCCAGGCCACAGAGGAGAATATTCCATCAGTTTCCTCATTTAAAATCGACAGCCTGTAGATTACTTATCAACTCATTATATTTAAGTGAATCTATCTTTCTATCTATTTATTTATATGGCCTCAGCCATTAGGAAATCTGAAGTGCTGCCAAGTGTCTCAAAACAGACTTTCTCTTAACTCCTCAATATTCTGTAGGAAAAAAAATAAGAAAGACTTTATGTTTAAGAGATTTCTGTGCTTCAGCTTCATTTCCGTTATTCAATTTTTTGTGCATTTATGAAAAAGACCTTCAAGAAAAAGTTGACTGTAGAAATTAGTTTTCCCCTGAAAGTAGTAAGAGCTCATGCTTATCTTTTGTAGAAATGAGCCAACAAACACTACTTTTGAAAATGAAACAATTTTCCAAAGTATTTATAAAACATTACTCATAAACTGAGTGCTATAGCCACAGTTACAAACTCACATAAAGAGAACCAGTTTTATCACACTGAGAAGAGTTTGAGGAAAAAAAGCAAGTAAAAAGCTTAGCTGTATCGCAGTAGATGCTTTGAGATATCACATTGATGCTGTTACAAAGATAGCTGCTGTTGGGAAATAACAGCCTAAGTTTCTAGGCTTTGCAGCACGCTTCTCAACGCTCAGCATATTCATTTATGAAATGATTACTGTCACTTAAATATGTTTGATTCCTGTTCTGGCAATGTTTTACACACTCAGATTTTCCTACTCAGTGATTATTCATGTTGTCTGAAGATCTTCACCAGAATGTTGTTTGTCTTGCTGTAATTCTTTGGGACCAAATAAAACTTTCAAAGAGCTCACGTTCCAGACTGAAATCTTGGCTTTACCATTGACTCCACTTGACAGAGGGAAACAGGTGCAGGCTGCGGACGGGCAGATTGCAGCACTCACACCCTATGGCAGTAATGGTTCACCCTGTCTACCTTCCAGCTCCTCCTTTCTTTCCTAGACATGCCTAAGTACCTACCAGCAGATGCCATAAATAAGTTCTTCTRCCACCGTTACAGGCATGATATCAGTCCATGCAAAGGATGCTGGAAACTGAGTTTGGGGTTGGCGGGGGGGAGGGGCGGGGGGAGGGGTGGTGAAGCATAAAAGRATGAGAACTGCAAACTACTTGCTCCTGCAAATTCAGCAGTCTCCTTCATAAACAGAAATCACAGCTAAGACCAGAATAAATATTTGTGGGAAACATATTCAGGAAACTTCAGCTTCCATGTTCTCTCCAGAGAGAAATTGCAGGTGAGGATCTTCAGGACCACAAGCCTGCCTATCTTTCTTGGAAAAGGAAATATGGAAAAGGGCAGAGGAAAAAAAGGAGGTTTCTCTTACAAATAATGAAACCTCTGAATGTTAGACAGTTTATTTTGTTAACAAGGTGTTCACAAAATCCATTCCTACTCATCAGTATCTTTTATAAGTTTTCTCACCAGCTATTAATTTCTGTTACATACAGCAGCTTTGAGGATGCCAATGTGGAAGATTGTTTATAAAAGTTCACGCTGTCATGTTTATTTATATTTTAAACACAAGGCAGACTTGTCAGCTGAAACAAGAATAGCTTCAAATTCACTTACTGGATAGAGCTAAATGAGACACAGTTTCTGTTGTGGAGAAAGCCTTGATTACCTAAAAAAAAAAAAAAGAAAAAGAAAAAAGAAAGGTTTTTCTTTCTGATTCAGACTGAAAATGAAAAGGTCTGAAATGCATTGAAGGAAGGAGAGTACAGTTTTGTTTTGCCATTCAGAGAGAGTTCCAATTTTTCCAAAATTTAGGAGGCAGTAGCTGGCCTCTCAAAGCCTGGAGGAATGCCTGTGGCTCCTTCCAGGATGTAGAAGATGAAGTCCTAGAAGTGAGGACTTTCCCCCATGCTGTCCAGGGGAACATGGCTTTGCAGCTATGACTGCTGCAGGTTTCACTGGCCCATCACCCAGCAAGGAACTTGGAGTCCCTATCATTGAGCTGCTTCTACGGGTATTGCAAGAAAGGAAAAATATGTAAAAACAAGGTCTCAAAAAAGGGAAAGTATAACCTTATCCATAGCACTTCTCATTCTTATAACATGAAAGGGATGGGTCTAAAACAAAAGTTGATATCATAAGTCAAAATGTAAGTTCAGACTAATTGGAAAAAAAATGCTTCCTTTTACTCACCTTCTTTCTTGAGTTGTTTATCAAAAATAGTCTTAAAATTTTTTTTCTATCTTCTTGATCAAAAGAAATAAAATTCTCCCCTAGCCAAAATTAGCCAGTATAAGCAATGCACACATCTTATACTGACTCTCTGCAAAGAGRAAATTTCACCCCTAAAAACTGCTTAAAACTTTGGTAAACAACTGTTTGGCAAGATGGAGTATAGCTGTTTGAACATCAGTTGTATAATCAAGTTCATATGCCAATGAAATTAATCGATAGCACTGATAATGAGTAAGACAGAACTTCATGAAGAAATTATTTTTTTTCTTCACTTAGAGAAACCTGTTTTACAACTGTTGGCACATTCTGTCTAGTGCTGATCTTAGAAAGTCCTGTTTGTAGGGTCTTGTCCCAGTTTTGGGTTGGGTAATGAGGACATCTTCTGGGAGATAAGAGAATAATATATCAGACAACATTCTTTCATCTTTTTAAATGTCTTTTCTTTGTCACTTCAAAAGGCTTGGTAGGTCATTCAGACACCTGGGAGATTTTTTCCTATTCCATTTTATGTGTCTCTCTAATTCTACTCTGTCCTCAGCTGGAACCTCCCAAAGATATATTTCCTATTAGTTAATTACAAAATAAATATTTGTGAGAGGTATCAGTACACTGTCAATTCTATTTTCTTTGAAAACAGTCAGGAAATTCTGCAGTCAATGAGAATTCATCCTTTCTTTTCATCTCAGTGCATAAAAATACAATAGGCTTCAAAACAGCAGGTGAATGGACTCCTAATCTGTGTTAAATAAATCATCACAGGACCTGACTGTAAAAAGGCCTGATCTCTTTTGAAGATCACATCACACTTTGTGAAGTTCTTCAGAAGCTCTTGGAGAGCTCTGAGCATATTTTAACTTAGGGTCTCGTATATTCATCCATGTCTGACTGGTGCTAGCAGTGCCCATCTTTCTCAACTCAAATGGTAAGTATTACAACTTGATTTAGTTAAAAAAGGTAGAACACATTTCCAGCTGAATGCTGGCAAGATGAAAGACAGGTCCTGCTTGATATGAATGTGTTGAAGTAATTACCGATGAACTTTACAAAACTCTAAGGGCCACTGAGATCACACCTTGATGAGAATGAATTAGAGTATGAGAGAAAACTGCATGACACAATCAGATTGCCTTCATTGTTATTAAGATTCCTTGTTAATTAGAGAACTCACAGGGTTCTAACTCTAATTACTTTATCTATCTCTGATAATATAAAGTAGGTATCTGACGGATATACTTTATTACTTATCTTTGGTGAAAAGTACAATTAGATGCCCCATGCAGCGTAGAAGTTCTTGGTAGTTCAATGAGTAACAGTTGCCTGAGAAGTAAGTTGGTCCCATGCAAGAGTTTATGTTGCAAATCCTACTTACCAGATGATTTCTTGAAAATCAGCAAGCACAGCTATAGTTTCTCCTCTCTTGCTTACTCTGAATTATCAGAAGTCCTCGCACCTGGCCTTAGCTCTCATCCTGTACAAGGTGGCATACCTCAGTGAAGCTGAACAGAGCCCTGCCAGCAACCATTTGACACAACAGATTTTAACTGGCCACCAAGATCACCAACAGAACTCTTGTCTTCTAGACCGCTAATTAGCTACCTCCAAGTGGGGACCTTTTCTCTGCATCAGTAAGTGCTGGCACATACGAAGCATTGTGTGCAATCTTCTTCCAGCCTGCCCATTTGCAGCCGAGTATTGGCATTCAAATGCTCTGGAGCACAGTAAGATCTACACTGTTTGTTCAGTCTTTGAGTTGTCTTTGTGTAAATAAACCAGATTACACAATGATGGGGGCTGTTCCTGAAGCCCCCATTAACTTTGCTTTAGGCTGTATAGTTTAAAAATATCAGTGGACTTCATACTGTCTTGCAAAAGAATGAGGACTACTGCTGTCAGCGGCAGGGCTCCACATGCAGAGTGCTAACATGCTCCATGAAACACAGAGAATGGGGATAGCAGTGCTGGTTCAAGTCAGGTAGAAAGCAACAGGAGGGAAGCCAGCTGGCAAAGAAAGTGTGTAGCTAACAGGATATGCACCTTTGGCTTGTGGCATGTAACTGATATACTTTCTATGTTTTTTTCATCTAGTCTTCTTCAATTCTTTTTAAAATTTCATTCAAATTTAATGTCTGAATGTTTGCATAATGTCTATGAAAAAAGTACCCTAAYCCTGGGCATCAGTTGCTACCGTTGCTACCTATTCTATTTAATAAATAGTGCTATCTTATATCACTACTAGTCCTTTTGCCACTTTCTCAAATAATTAATGGTCATCATACAACTTATTTATTCTTCATTTAGAAAACAAGTATTCTCCCCATCATCACAGAGACATGACCAGTCTTTCTGCTCATTCTTCCACTAGAAGATAAAGAATTCCCCTTTTATTTACGTAGTCTACCTCTTTATAACTTGAACTACTGTAACACAAATCAGTTTTAGGGCTCCAATATTGCAAAATACATATTTATCAGGTGAGTTTTGAATGACTGCTCTTCTTCTACACCTTTCCTATGTTAGATTTTTTTCTTTAACAGATAGATAAAATAATCTTTTGCTGTTTAAAAATTCTTTTCTCTATAGCAAAAATTTTGCAAAACAACAAAAACATTTTCAGGTCTCCTTAATACTAGTTTATCAAATAATAATAATATTGTACATACCACATAAACCAAGTTACCAAAATAAAATTAATATGAAAATATTGTGATTTGCTCCACCTGAAGAAAATACCTATTTTCAGGAGGAGACAACTGTTTAATATCTTTGTTTCCTTGAAACTGATGGGTTTAGCACATGTTGAAGAGCTTTACTAAAACATAACTCACTTAAACTAAGGGACTAGGCATTCTCTTCTGCTCCTGGCTCCCTGTGCCTGCTCTTGTTTGACCTTGACTGCACATCAGGATGAGACCTTAGTGTCARCCAGGCACCCTCTTCTCCATTGGAAAGGAGGACATAAAAAGAGCAGAGTATGTTTTAATTAGTCCCTGGACTAGATGATGGGGAGGGAACCAGGGCTGCGGCCACAAACCGTGGAACTTGCATGCTTCATCGCTTAGGAACAACCAATTACCAGTGTCAAAGTATCACAGTTTTCTTTATAACTGTTGTATAGAATTACACAAACTATGCAGAAGGATGTAGAAATGCCCCGTACAACACAATAACACTATGTGACTGACAACAGCACCCTAAGTCCCTTCTCTAATAAGATTCTCACTCCTTTTCTTGTGTCCATTTTAAAGAAACATAGGCAGTTCTGCTGCGGACTTTACACATGAATTTAATACTGCATGAAAAAATGTAAGAGTAACAAACAATTACAGGGAAGGGCAGAGAAAGAACGATGACTATACCAAAAGAAGAATGTGGCTGCAAAGACCTCATTTGCAATTAGATGGTTTCCAGTCACTAATGTCAGACTTAGGACCATATCATATGGACAGACTCTATGATCTCTAGAAAGTTTTAGCAATTTCAATAATTTTTAATGCAAGAACAGACCTGATTGAATATGTGGCCACATCCTTTTAAGATTATTTTACTATTTTGCAGTTTTAAGATATGATAATGGTCATCTATCTCATGTACATATTCCAGTGTAAAAATGCAAAGAAAATGTATACCTACATTAGCATCTATTTGTTTACTAAAAATTCAGAAATAATAGCTTATAAGAAATACAACACACTACAGAGTATACCAGAATATGAACAGGAGGTCTTAGATTGTATTTATCAGACCAACTTCCCTGAAGGAATAAACTATCTTGTGACCCTGGCATCCTACGTAGTGCACAATTACTAGCTACATTTGCCTTTCTAAAATTGTTTCAGTTCTAATAAAGATTTTTCTTACTAAGGTACTAAACATATAACTTAATTTGTAAACACCGCTTGAACTTTGCATTAAGAACGCACCATCCATCTCACACATGATCCCACCGAAATGCACTSTACAATAATATTCCACTTAGGTTCTGAAGGTAAAATGATCTTTTGCAGAGTGACTTTCCCTTTCCTTTTCTCTATTTTCTTCATGACTAACTCCTGCAATCGTGATTTGGCATTAGACTAGAGTGAATCAGGTCTTCAGAGGTTGAATACAAATTCAATCCAATACTGCACTTGCATGGAGCATATCTGATTTATCGCTATCAGCAAAAAAAACCCACAAAATAAGGGGTTTTTTTCATTCTTTTGTAAAAATCTGATATTGCATTGTTTAAAACCAGTATGAGAAGAAACATGTTTTAAATGCATTAGAATACCACACAAACTATTGCAAAATGCATGAAAGTTTTATAAGCACTAAGTTATGGCATTGCTGTTCACATTACTACAGTTAAAGGATCATGAGTCTTTCCATTAAAAATCCTATATTCAATAGTTCAAAACTCTGCTGTAAAAAAATTACATTGGACCGAAACTTGGAATAAAAAATTTCAGCTTGGAAATATGTCATTTAATTTTTTTTTTTTTTTAAATAGAGTCTTAGTTTAATTTGTATTTGTAAATGCAGAAGAGAAAGAAATAAGTTCTTAAGGTATTTTGCACAGATAGAAAGCACAAAAGTAACCCTATCCTCGTTTAAATATGCTTGATACTGACAAAACATATTTTGCATATCCTAGGGGCATGTACAAATAAACAGTTTGAAAGGAACAGGCCAAATTTGACTAACTGCATCAGGGCTCACCTCTGGCTCACCTTACAGCCATTCCCCCTTTGTGTTTAAGCTAAGAGTAATGTTGCATATGTATTTATGCCAATGATCAATAAGGTATATTGGAATACCTATTCGGTTAATATACATTAGTAGGCTGTCTTCCAAAGTATCTAAACAGCTTTCTCTAAGCCCTGATTTAAATCATAACTTTATGGTAGATTTTAAAGTCCTGCCCTTAGCTTATTTCACAGAGTTTAATTTTCAGACTACAGAAGTAATATAACAATCTTGTTCCTTGCACATGAATTTCAGATTTGATAAATTAAGATTTCAAGACGAAGCTCATGTTCCAGCTCATTATTTTGGGGTACAAACAGAACTAAGTACTTTTACTGCTAGTACAAATATGAAATCCATAATGGGGAAAAAAAAGTGGTTTGTCTTCCAAATCCAAGGCACTTTATAAGTCAAGTTTTGGGAGCTGATTTCAAAACATAGATAATGAGGGCAAAATATCTTATCAAAAGTTATTTTTAAGGACTAGAGGGCATATGGGTAAAGTAAATGTCATGTTGGGCAAGACTTTTTTCAATGTGAGATCTGTAGAGAATAGATGCTTCAAAGAAAGGTACAACAAATCCCATATGGCCAATTGCTCAAGTTTCTTCCTAAGACCTACAAAGGCAGTAACTAGTTTCTATCCTGAAATGCAGRTAAGCATCTCTCTTCTTGTTTCCTATGTTTAACCTTTGTAACATTACACTGTATATTATCCTTATCCCCTTATTTCACCCATACTCCTTTTTAAACTATGCCTAAGTCTTGGCCTCAGAAATATTCAGGAGCAGTAAGTTTTGAAAGTTAATTAGGCATCATTTTAAAAAATCCTTTTATTAGTTTTAAATGCAATTCCCTTCCATTATCCTTGAATGTCTCTTTATTCTTGCAATAAGAAGGCATAAATGATAAATCCTGCTTCTCCCCCATTTTGATTCACTCACCTCTTTTCTGTACTTTCATACTACCATGCTTTAAATTATTTTAGTCAAATATATTAGGGCATTTCTCCTTCCACTTTTAGTGAGTTTACAGGTGTTACCACAGTTAACCCCTCTTAGATAATACCATATTCTTGACTATCAGTATATAAAAGTAATCAAAGTACCATTAAAAGGACATTAACTTTCTGATGCAATGTGATAATTATGGATGCAAAGTGTTCTTTTACACTGAGTGATTTGTGGTTAACTCTATTTTATTTCCAGAAATGATGATCATAAGGTGCCAAGTTTTCAGATTGTATCGAAAGGTCTTTCTGCAACTTGAAATCAAGAATTATCAATGCAAACTTTAATGAAACATCTGTGAGTGAATAAAAGTGGAGAAAACAACTGAAGCAACCCAGAAATTGAGCAAAATGAAAGAGAGTGGTAGGATAAAGAATTGTAGGCAGGGTCCCCTCCTAAAAATTTAACTGAGGAATAAGACATGTTGATATCAAGTTTTGATACAATATGGCATAACTGGAGGAACAATGTAGAACTTCTTTCATTCTGCTTATATTCTTTGGAAAATATGACATACTGCTGGAAAGGGACTGAAGTTGCATGTTAGGATTAGGGTATTTTTCTTCTTGAATTCTTTTATACAGTTACCATTTTGCTTTCTCCAGTGTTACTATCTACATTAAAAAAAGTGTTTGAACAGTGCCTATTGTAACATTTGGACAGCTTTAGGGTTTGCAGCTGTGAAGCAGGCTGTGAACCTATTTCTTACAGCTGTCAACAAAAAAGAGAAGGTCAGAGTTAAAAAAAAAAAATCTGTAAAAGATTTAAAATAAAAAGGCCTACCAGTGTGTTTTAGGAGAGTAAAGTGCTGTACTTTACCCGTGCAGTAATTAATCATCATGGAAGCAAAGCCAACCTTGTCTGAGAACAGCACATCTTTTCTATTAATTACATTTATAAGATGAGGATTTGATATACCAACATTGCCAATACAGGACAATGTATTACTACAGAACTTGTTAGGAGTTCCTTGWCTGGTCTCTCTTTAATGCCTTAAATATCTTTAATGCCTCAGCCTGTATCTGAACACAAACTGAGTATCACAGAAACAAGTTCACCAGCATAAGCATCTTATTTTCATGTGAACCTTTCTGTACATGACAGTCTCCCTGCTCTCACCCATTGCCATAGGCTACCAGTTTCTGCAATTTTTCTCCAATTATCACACATGCTGAGGAGGAAAAAGCAAAAAGGAAAAGAAAATATTACTTGATTTAGAATATTTTTGCTAGTTTTAAACAACACAGTGCTGCTGCGACTGCTTCTGCAATTGCAACCAGCTTGCTTACTGGCATTTCTTTTATACCTTTGCTGTCTTTCAAATGCATCAGTTTTGATAATTAGAGATCAGATTTAGAGAATCAAACACAGTAGAAAGCTTTTGGTATCTGGATTACCTGAGCTTTATTTCATTCTAGTTTTGAAGCAAAACACTCTGTGCATCTAATTAGCTTCATGTTTCTAATTGTCATGGTTACCCCATGCACTTTTAAACACTAAGCTGTTACCAGCACCATTTTAATGTGGTAAGCATTTTTCAAAATATTTAATTGTCAGATACGGCATGAGATATCTTATTATTTCTCCACATAAATTGAGCTCTGAAAGGAAATGATAAGGTGTTCTTTGTGCCTATTCCAGTTAACAACAGCTTTTCTTTTGCGTACTTACAATATCCCAAAAGGATTAAAATTCTTTAGTCTCTGGCCAAATTTCTGCCTTCATCTTTGTTCACCAATAATCCTTCCAGGGTAGACTCCAATAAAACATACCTGTTACATTTATATTCCAACATTAGTCCAACTCTGTGCTCTGAACCATTGTGTTTTGATGCAATGCACTATTAAGCAACTTCTGTGTTTCCCAATAAAGATGGCTACATATCACTGAATGATTAAGTAAATGATTTATAGGTGGCGCTAATATCAGCATAACTGCTTTCTCCTAGGGCCTGCATAACCTTGTACCTTGGTTAAATTCTTCCTCTGCTGAATTAAGTTATGCACATTGCTTTGGTGCACATAGTTAACATTCACAGCAAACAAAACAAAACATTGGCAAACTATACCTGGAAATATTGTGATGTTTCAGGGAGCTGTGAGTAGGGATGTGGAAGACTGAAAAATCGGGTATGTGCTTGAAAAACAACAGAGAAGCAAAATGTTATCATTTCCCTTTAACAGGTAGTATATTTTGTGCATTGTATTAAAACATGTAATTATTTCTGGACATAATTTTCAAGCTTCCTAATAAAGGGGTTTTATTATTATTTCTGTTACATGACTGACACAATTTTTTCTTGCTGACTGGATTGCAAGTTGTTCTATTAAATATAATGGTGCTTCCTATGAGAAAACATCTGAATGCATTTATGGATTATATCATAGTTGGCTTGCCTGACATATTAAAAAAATCAAGTTGCATAAAACTGGAATGCAATGACTTAACATGGAAAAAGCAGTTCAAGAACACTGTATATTTCATTAAGCTACCCGAGTATCATAAGAAATGAAAAGCTGTTTCTGGAAAATAGAATGCAACTACTTATAATGCTCTGCTGTTTGCCTTTATCAGATGCTGAAATAAAATCAGGCTTAAGGACTGATCATTTTATAGACACTGGGAAGGTGATTGTAAGCTTTTTCTATGAACATCAGACTGAACTCATAACTGCAAAACTGGGCAAAGGTCTTATTATAATCAAAGAAAATTATATCCCAGCAAGCCAAGATTAAATTTTGCTACAATTACCGTACATATAGGAACTAAGTAAGGCTAGACACTTTACATATGAATAAAGATTCAATAGATGACCCACAGAACTTACAGTTGAATCTTAGATCTTGCACAGTGAACAACAGCAGCAAACAATAGACAGAGAATAATAATAATAATAATAAACTTTAAAAGTTCTTTGCATTCGTTAGAATAAAATCATTATGCTGATATTTCTTTTCTCATCATCTGCCTTTCTTTAGCCTTGACTATATTACAAGTATTTGTGCGTCTTTCTTTCAGACAGAAAGTAGGATTTTTAACAAAACAAGAGTTTCCATGAAGAGCGTCTATTACTGCTCCAGAAATTGCACTGGGTAGCCAAAAGGTCCAAAGTTACTTTTCTAAACTGAAAACAATTTCATTAGCATAACTTCAGGATACATTTTTCAGATGAAAATTGTTCAGTTTAGCATTTTCCTTTTTTCACAATAAAATCACCACATAGAGAAAGCTCTCTTGATCACAATCCCCTCTGATCATAATCTGTCTGGGGACAGTCATCTTTTGATCATTCAGAGAAAATGAACATACTTAAACAGGTACCCTACTGGTTAATTGTATTTGGAACATGCTAAAAACAGAAGGCGGGAATTTAAATCATTCCACCATTGGCCATTTGTTGGTGGCATTACTTCTTGCATGTTCCACAAACTCATGGCAAGGTGACAGAAGCCGCTTACAGTACTTGTCTTACTTTTTCTATATTAATTCCAAAACATCATCTTTGTATTAGCTCAGTATTCGGCATGAAAACATGATTCAGGTGGGAAGAAAAATGCTAAAGTACACTGTCATTTCAAAATGAAACTTTTTTTTTTCTTATAAGCAAYGAGTTATTTTTATCTCAGCTAAATTATATGTTCTCACTGATACGAGAATAATCCCATCCCAAATGAGTACAAATAAACAATTGCTAAACCTAATACCCAATTATTTGTAAAGACGTATTCTACCTAATCCTACTTCAAATAATAATAGCTTAAAGGTAAAGGAGAGATTATATCATCTCACCGGTTATTTAGCTGTGCAGTAGGTAGGACTGCTTATACTGTCCAGGAACAGCTGGTTGCCCTGGGCAACAAAACAATAGGGCTACAAAATGCTCCATGGCTGTTTGCATGAGTATCTAGAAACTAGGCTGCAAAGACATTTCTTTGTTTGCCTGGGCATTAGAGCTCTTAGAGCCAGAGTTGGTAATAAAGCAAGCCTGCTTTTATTTATAATGACCTCATCTTTAAGGGTCAAAACCAACAACTCTTATATTGGCAGTTTCCTTTCTCTACTYGCCTAGGTTCATTTTATGCACAATATATGTTTCTAGATTGTGATGTGTTGCTTGCCAACATACCTAGATTAATGGAGCCATTTGTGAAAATGTCACCTTTAACTGCACTAGACTGGAGTTTGCTGCAAGTCCCACAGACCTAATGGGGCCATTCCCTCCCAGATGACACTGGGGCCCCACCAGCTCAAATCCTGGCAGGGACTGGTCCCGCACAGAGAGAGGATCTGCAACATTTCTCCCCACACTTTGGTCTGGTCAAAAAAGAACTAGATTCAGAATCTACTCTGTGCACATGTAAACTGGTAGCAAAGATATCTTCATTTGTACGTGTTTTTTCTGATCACATGTGCAATCCATCTTTGACCTGAATAAAAATTTCAGGTCAGTTTTAAGTTGTAAAGGTGATTTTTCTAGAATGTTAAGAAACTCTTCTTCCAGAACTGTTGTGTTTAAAGGCCACCTATCACAGCATCCTCATCATGTAAAAATCTTGTCTTTAAGATAAGCAGAACAATTCTTGTCAGTGCTCTTGTCAAGTATGTCAGCTCTACTTTGTACAGGCTTTTCCAAAGAGTTACTTCCATTTTATGTATCTTTAACTATGGGCTGAATTGGGTGATGGCCTATTATATAGCTGTTTCTGCCCAAAAGTGAGAAGGACTCACCAACTGTACTAATCTCACAAAGCACTTAGCAGAATTATATGTCCAAAGAAAGATTCCCTTAGCCCAAGGGTTTTGCTGTGATGTAGTTTATGTATACATACATACAATGGGGAAAAAGATAGAGAAGAGTGAAGTCTAAATAGAAGAAACACCAGCAATCCCTTCAATGCCTCAGGAAAATAGTGTCACTTTTACACAAAGATGAAACTTCGTTAATATTCATATTCATTACATGTCCTGCTGTAATTATATGTTTATAATTATATATGTTTATAATATAAACTTCCTCTGTTAATGAATAGTACTGAATAACACAAAGTATATTTTTATCTAAAACCCCAAAACATGCAAATTATTAGTCCACTGCAGACACCAAGGTGATATTTCCAAAATATAAAAACACTGCTGCTGCATCATCAGATGAAGTGTTATGGCAGAAAAAGGAGATCACTAGTCTTAAAAAGCTTCATATGTCAATTCTTTTTTAAGGGAAAAGCAGCAATAGAAAAGCACATCATCTGCTCTAGTAGTCTCTAATGAAATTGGACCCTACTTACAATACCCCAAGGCTATACTTTGTTTCCAATTAATGTTTGCCCTCTCAGAATCATATACAAATAGTTTTTATGTTCTTCACGCATAGCAAATCTGTATAATGATTTTCTTACTATGTTCTAGTCCAGATAAAAGTACTTAATTGCTATAACATCATTAACTTTACAAGTAGTCTATCATTTGTGACTAGCAGCCATTTCTTAAGCTATATTATCACATGCAAAGTGGGAAATACAAGCAATCTAGTAAAAAAATGATTCTGCTTCTTTAAGTTTTGAAGTTTAAGTCTGCACCAGTGTCTTGCAAGACTTATTTTTAAACTTTTAAATTGAATTAGATTTAATTTACACCATTTTCTCATTTAACAAACAGATGTTTTTTTCTGCTTAGGAAAAAAAGTAAAAGGATTCCCCAGAATTCAAAATACAAAATAACTCCTAAAAAAGCAAATCCAGTAATAAACCCTTCCATTGATTTAAAAACCTAATACCTGATGTTGTCAAGAGACTGGTGGTCATAGTCTGTATAGAAAGCATTCAAAGTTTTGGGGGGGGCGGGGGATGGGGGAGGATTGTTTGTTTGTTTGTTTGTTTAAGTTCCACATATGACTACCAAAGCACTATTAGGTCCCGTCATTCTATTTTCTTAAAGGGATACATGCAGATGAACTATTTGTTAATCAAAAATCATTGACCAGATAGTGTTATTCTGAAATCACACAACCATTCTCAAAAATTCTATACACTGACCGCAGAGAAGACTTCAGTGCTTTGATTACCTGAATAATAATGTTTCTTCTTCTAAACTTAGCCTTTGAAATCCCTATATGTTTCAAGTAGAAAAAGAGTAGATATAATCCAGTTTCAAATTTCTTATTTTGAAGTGCAAAATTCTTGTATTTGGACATGAACAAAAGTGAAATTTGTCACTCATATCAATAATTTGAATTTCACCATTGATCTGCAGGTGAAGTGAGGGGAAAATAGAGAATAGGAAAAGTGAAAAAAAAAAAGAGACAACAGTTTACAAGATTGCAAAAGTTATCTCTATTTTTTTTTCTATCACATTTAAATGACAAGCTTACTGACTCATCTTAAACACAGTCTTCCATCGTCATTCAAATATGTCAGAATTTTTCACAGTTCAGAGAATTCACATTAGTTCAAAAATTTGCAAAGCTGAAATGTTATTTTAGTAAACTGCAAGTGARCACTATAAGTAAGAGTCAGAAAAAATTAGCGTACTATAGTTCAGAACAACCATGTTCAAATGCCTGGTCTTTTCTAACATGAGGGAAAAAATCCACATACATACTTGAGGTCAAAGCTGTCTGATAACATTATTCGATTCTTGCTTCTGAAACCTTTCTCAGTTTCAAAATTATTATGAATATATTATTCTCTGAGTAAAGAGCTCTGTATCAGTGTAACCCATATGTTGTACAAAAAAAATTATTACCTCAAGCTGGAACCCAAAAGAAACTGTTGTGATGAAAATCCTGKTTTTTTAAAGAAAACAAAATATCCCTTCCTGAAAGAAATCAATACAAACATAATCAGACCCTTTATCTGGGTTATCTTAATATCTCACTGAAAGTACACAACTTCTTTAAGTTCAACCATTTGTTCAGCTGTCTCCTCTAAAATGAAAAATAAAAATGGGGTGGGGAGAGCAGGTCACTGAATTTTTAAATTTCTAAAAAAGCATGGATACTGTATAATAATAAATTGCAAATATTCTCAAATTAAAATTCAAACTTGGATGCCTGAGTAAAACTATGTAGTAACAAGACTACTCTCTGATAAGTGGCTTATCACAAAAATTCATTTATTATTCATTCCAATAAAACTAATTACAATTCATTTATTGGTTGCATCTATCAATATAACTAATACTTGATTTAACATAAGTTAATAAATATGTAAATGAAAAGTCACCAAACCAAAGCAGGGCCAAAAAAAAAAAAAAAAAAGGATGTTAACAGCACTCCAGCTCCTTTGGTGTTTTACAAATATGCTAAAATTTACGGTTTGGAAACATCATCATCTTCCTGTTTATAGTGATTTGTCCTTGTTTGCAGCTTTCATTAGTACATCCAGACATATGCACACCATGATTTTAGACCAAATCAACACATCTGCATGGATGGAAATGGAAAAATACTGGAGAAAAAGGGATTCATTGTCYTCCCTGTATGAATTAGAGAGAAATATCTTTATTTGAACATCTGATCTGTCATAACAAATCAAAATGCTATCAGGTCTTTTGTTACATAAACTTAGACATTCTTACAAACATCAAAAGTGTAGCTTCACCTTTGGACTGAMAGCCAGATAAATGGCCATTATGATTATTCACAGCTGCTGTGCTCTGGAAGAATTACTGGTGATAACTTAAAGATAAGAAAAATAAATTTTGCTACTTTTATCAACAGATTTTTATCATTCTGAATAAAATGTCATGTAAAAAGAAATAAAGAATAGAGATTATTTCCTGTCTCAAAGCAGGAAGTTTGAAGCAGGTAGCAGCAATTCAATTTCAGTTTCATATTCAATTTCAGCAATTCAGTTCCATAGGCTTACAAGTAAGCATCTGAATAAGGTGAACTCTAAAAATACAAAAAGGGAGAACACTCCAGTGAGAGAAAAATTTCAGGGAGCCCAAAAATTACTCAACAAAATTATTCTAGAGAAAGGTTAAATCAGATGTGTATCACTGTGGTATCATAGTGACAAGAAGTCAAGTTTAAGGCACTGGTCCAATGTTTACTCAACTCTAGGTATATATAACAATAGCACAGTAGGAACTATCAAAAGGCTCATTTCTATTTTAACAAAATTACTTTATCATTATTTATATGGGTAGATAATACACAGGTTGTGGAAAACATCCTTCCTGTTTCATGTTGGCCACAAGATCTGCCGCTTGATACCAACTAAATACAATGAAGTAATAGATGTAAGACTGGATTATTTAAATCCTACTAATTCATAATTTCTTCATTAAATAAAGGTGGGGARTAAGTGGGTTACCTAATGCCTACATTAATGTTATTTAATGCTTCATATTGTAAGATTGTGAAGTTTCATTGTCTGCAACCAAAAAGATAGTAAATATGCTAAAGACTGTGATAAAGCCAAAAGGTTGTAATGACACCCTGGTTGACCTGACCAGTCCAGTATGGCCTCTAGCAGGAGAACTTTACCGACCTTATTTTTCATATCTATCTCCCTCTTGTGAGCTTTCTGAACTCAGTTTAGATGTGCATTTCAAATAAATCCCATCCACCTTTCATGCAAGCAGTATTGGGGAACTGCTAAAAAAGACCTCAGCTTTCTTTTTTTTGCATAGTAGACACCATATACAGGGGCAAACACATAATAGGGGCAAATGCCCCTCCCCAAATATAGGGGGTTTCTGTGCCCAGCCCTAAATATGCTTTAAAATTTAGCACAGACATGGGATAAACACCTTGAATTTGGCACCCAAATATTAAAGTATTGGGCATTACTTGACAGTTTGAAAGTATTGCCTTTTCTCTCACTGGGCTATGACTGTCCATCTGCAAATTGGAGAGCTACTAGTTTCAGTCTCAAAGGAGAATCGTGAAGACATGTTCATTAATGTTTGTTAAGTAATCAGAGGTTTTGCTGATGAGAATCATGGAGAGAAAAAAAAAGAGCAAACTAATAAGGTTCAGTATTCCTATGGTGTACAATAAATAAGTATAGCCACATATTCAATAATGGCAATCAAAGCAAATATTGAACATCTTTCTCATAATGCAAGAATTTGGCTGAAAATACAGCATGTGACAGAGTAATCAAGAATCCAGGATAATACTTAAATCATTATAGAAGGTAAGCTGACACCTCCTTATTGTTAAATACTTGATAGTATAGCAACATTAATAGCCTTCCTTTTGTGGTGTACATTTTACAGATAAAAGCATAAACATAACACATGAGAACATGTATATTACAAATCACTCTATGTGCTAGCTCCCAGAGAGCATGTACCATGACAGCCCTAATCTTCAGAGCTGAGTCTTTACTTTAAATGCAGCAGGTTTTGCTTTGAGCTATAGAAAACCTAGGTCTGTGCTCATCCAAAATKGCAGCCCTTTCATAAGCATTACGTGTATACTTTAGGCAACCTATTTAATTAGTTGCTYCCACCTGTATGTATACTGCAACAGCTAAGCCTAGGAAGCACCTGAAAGACACTTGGTTAATAGCAATATCTAAACACAGCCTGGAACAGACATTGGGTAACAGAAGTATGTGCCCTTTCAGGGTGTATGGAAAGACTGTGCCTCAGCACAAATATTTCAAATTACTAAGGCATTTTAAGAGCAAAAAAAGCAGAAACACAGCAACACATAACATCAGATTCACTCTTTAGTCAAATAATGAATTTCTATTTTTGGTATATAATTTTCAAAGTTTCATTCCGTCTTTGTTTGAGGACTYATGGCTAAGATTACATCTGGCACACAGAAATTTTATTCCTTTGTTATTCCTCTTGAATTATACGGCCTATGATTGCCAGTGAAATCATTATAAGAGCTGAAAAATGGCTTCACCATGTCTCATTATATTGAACAAAAAAAATTGTAAAAACCCACATTGTTGTGTTATTGGATCATTATTGCAGTATACGTTCAACTCATGAACACCGCTTATTCAACAGTATGATTAGACCAATACGTGATCCTGCATTGATTTCCTACCAAAGGCAGGCTGCTTGAAGGGCTGTATGACAGCAAATCTTAATTCTAGTCATTACGTTAACAAAGCTGTCCACAAGTGACTGTTGTCTATACTTTACTCTTAAAATTTATTTTTCTATTTCTATTAACGTATGTATTTTTATGTAATACACTATGTTAGAGGATRTTTTGTAAAAAAAATGAATTTCATGGACTTCATTAAATGCTCTACTAGTAACTAATAAAGACCAACAAATTCAAATGAAACTATTTCAGTTATGCTCTTTCTGCTGTGATGTCTGTGGCAAATTCCAGAGGATCAGGAATTATAAACAGCAATAAATTTGTTGATGGAACTTTTTGACCCAGGAGACATAATTGTGTTTGCCCTTGCATTCTCTTGGGGTTGATCAATGCAACAAATTAAGGATTCTCAAAAAGAAGGATCTTGTCTACACTAATTAGATGTAATGCTGTAGTGTTGCCAGTAGCCCATTCCATGATTGCTTAGTTAAGCCAGATTTCTGACAGATCCGTTCTAACACAAACTGAGTTAAAAAGGAATTACAGGGCTTGCATGTGCCCAGGATCCCAAGGAATGCRAATTTGCTTTCTGTTCACTTTTGAATGCTATCTCTTCTTCATCAGAGAGGAAGCAATTCTGCAAATGAACAAACACAACACACAAACAGCAATATTCTTACAGAAATGATGGCAAAAGGATGCAAACAGAAAATTCAGCCACACCAGATGTTTCTTAGTACATTTCTAACTCATCTCTCACTCAGATGAGAGTATCTGAGTGATACTCTCAGATACCAACTGAGAAGGTATTAAAAAAAAAGGGGGGGGGGAACCTGTTAAAAAAAAGAAAATAAATGAAATCAAAACTTTTAAGAACTTTGTGGCCAGTTCGGCATTCTGAACCAGCTTGCTGTATGAAGGTACTTGTAAAAATGCTCGTGCAAGGACAGGACAGGAAMATGTGGAGAAGGACGTAGAGAAAGGCAGAAACACAACAGGTCCAGTGGGGATTTCTGGCCTAACCAGAAGGTACAGGCTGCACTTACATTAGTCTATATCTCCTGTTGGAGCAGCTCTTCTTTCTCTAAATTATTAAATATTCAGATGGCCAGAAAGAGGAAGCCTCATCTGGTAATATAATCATCTGAACAGTTATCCAGTGTTTGGGAATCCCAGTTAATCATCTAAATCCAACACTATATAGAGGTGAGTGTTTCAGCCATTCAGTACCAGCTGTTCTGGAAATAGTCTCTCCTGATAGGAAATTCCATGCTGGGAAAAACCATCCTGCCCAAAGGTTTGTCAAAACACTAGCATACTGCCAAGAAAAAAAAGCAGAATTCAACCAATTGGCATTTTCCTACCAAAAGCAGAAGTTTTACAGATGGAAAAATTACAGTCAATGACTGTAGCAACCAGCTGAAACAAAGGAAATCAGATATAAACTACCATGTAGATGAAGATTATTAATCTGTCACGTACTACAAGCCAGGCAAGGGGGAATCTCTATCACTTAAGTAACTTAGTCCGAAGTCATGTCAGATGGCCTAAGTCATTATATTGACACAGCACTAACCAACCAGACTACATTGCAGAAATTCTTCCTAGAAAGCATCATAAGCCATAATCATCAAGGCTACAGCAACAGGTAGTGAGTGACATTTTATTATCCCTGGAATTCACTGATACAAGCAAAATATATAGCTTGGGTATTTTACAAACATAGCCATTGAGAAAAAAACTAGTTGAGTAAAAACTAATTGAGTAAAAACTAATAAAACAAAACCATACATCAGTATAAGTTTTACTGGAAGCTGACAGCTCCAACAGAATATGCTCAGCAAAATATCACACTGCTTAGTTAGAGAAACAGTCTAACTGTTCCCAAGACTAATCTCCACATAAACTTGATATATTGGGTCTGAAAGTCTTCCTTATTTTAGGAAGACAAAGACTTTATGGTTGTACCTCTAACCAATGAGATACTCATCTTGAGCAGCATATCATACAGAATATCAAATTTGACAGGAAAAATCTATTTATAGCACAAAGTCCAGCCAAGATGAACAGAATCTGAAAGCTCAGCAGGGGGAAAAAAAGCTGTCTCCTATGAGTAATTTCAATGTTTGTCCAGAAAATTACATCTCCAGGTTGATTAAGCAATAGCAAGGCAAAATAATAAACTGACTTTAAGGATATTAAAGATGTACACACATTTGGAAAGCAAATTACGGTCACAGAAATCAGTGTGCACAAAATGGAGAACTGGAAAATAAACAAATCTTTCCAAATATTCCAACAGCATTATTTGTAATACATTCATGTAGAAACTGAACATTCAAAAACACCCAAGAGATTTAGTAATACGAGTGCCATTAACATTCGGTTCAATTGCTTCTCCTAAGTCCCTTACCGATTTTGAAAATCTTCCCTGTAGATAATTAATCACTTTGTATTGTCATTCTACAGGGCTCTACACCGAAGATTTTTTTTTAAATCTTTTTTTTTTAAGTGTCAGTTGCATATAGTCAGAAGAAACGATTGTCCCGTTTAGTCGTCATTTCAGTGCTCAAGTAAATGCTATCGGGGTATCATAACAGCAGACAACACTGTTTTTACAAGACATTCAGAAATAAAATATTGTATTGAAAAAATAAAGAACTAGTTGACAAGTTACTTCTTTTTTGTATGAGTCTTCCACACTGTCTGATAAATATTTTGTGACTAAAAAAAAAAATGGAAGTAGAAAGTGCTACTCAATACAACACAGATCTGTTGTTAGCTGCTCACTTCAGCCTTTGAAGAGAATATTCTTATTGTGGTCATGATTGAAAGAGCTCTTCCAAGTATGAATGTTTTGCTAATATCAGTGAAATGGCTTTGTTTTGCATCTCAGCAGCACAAATACTTCGCTGAAAATGAAACAACTTTCTSAGAATTTTTTTATGTCAACATCACATCTAAACTCAACAGTTGTCACCTACTAAGAACATAATAAAGTACTTCAAATTAGGAAAGGATAGGGAGATACAAATAACTGGTAATGATGGTAAATGAAGATGATCTTCTGGAAATATATCTCCCGGGAAAAAGGTGTAACGACTAATGTTGTACATACAATTTTATACCAAAACCTTAGGAATCAAGACATCCTAATAATCTGTTCTTAACCTTGCTATTCTTCCTTTCATCTACTACAACTGTCCTTAGATTTTGGTCCAGAATCAAAAGGGTACTGAGATACTAAAGTCCTGTGAATTTCAGGTGATTTTTGACACATGAATGTCTGAATCCAGACCCCTTTTTTTGTTTATATTCCTCTGGAAGAAACCCAAACTCCCCTGTCTTTTGGCATTCTRTGTCATCTACTCCAATTCTCTTGAACAGGAAAAGTCAGACTCAATTACTATTAACAGCTTCTCTTGCACTCAGAACCTTAATGGGCCTGCTCCGCATCTACAAATATCATGGGAAAATGGCTTTACTTTTCTACACACTAAACTATTCAAGAACTTCTCAAGGCTGTCTCAAATATGAGCTGCTACTATTAAAGCAAAATGTGAACCTTTCCATAGGTACAAAAGAGCAAAAAGTTCAACATATCATATAACCTCTGTTACAGTGCCTGGAGTTGAAAAGGGTGCAGGGTTTTGTTGTTGGATTTTTCTGCAGTTATTTTGAAACAAACTTCTTTTCTAGGTTTAATCTTTTATGCAGTCATTAAAATTGTATTCACAGACACAAGATCTGTAATCAGTTTTGTTTTTCTAAGTAAAGAACTTTTTAAGGCTTGTGTTTCACTACAGCATATGAAAGGATCAAAAGAATGAAATTTGACAACTGTCCAAAAATTATTTTTGATGCTCTCTTTGTCTTTTTGCTCTGATAAATAGCTTCAGATGATATTTGATTGGCAATAGTAAGTGAGCACATCTGGGCTACCATTCACTGCAGCATTTTGAATTAAAATTTTACTTAGTGATGACAAGATTGGATAATTCTATAATTCTTCAAATGGAACCATTATTTGCACAATCTTGCATAACATACTGGTGATGAGTTACAATTACTGCATAGGCTCAAAAACCCATTACCCAGCAGCTTCTGGGTAACATCCAACCAGATTTGAACTGATATGCACACTTAAGTGTTTTTTTTTTTTTCTTAATCTCCTGTTAATATTCAGTTGCTTCCATGGGGAAAAACAAAAATTTGCAGAAAAGCTGTAAAAAACATAGTCATGAGATACACAGAATGTTCTAAATGAAAAGGTTTGCAGCTGTGAAAGCAGTTGTAGGTACAAAGTCTTTCTTTTGGATACATCATCTTTGATGTTAATTTTAGAGCTTACAGTGTCTTTGATACCATCTCCCCATAGACATCTTTGAATTGCCTAGCAGCCCTCTGTGATTAATTGTCTTTTCTGGAAGTGCTGCATCACCTGAAGATGACGCATGCTTAACACAAAGAGGGTACAGAATAATGATTTCAAAGGCAATGTTTTGAACATGGAAGTACTGCAATGATAAATCACAAGATGGTGTAGGCTGCTTAACACCAGCCCACAGGTTTTTGAAACAGTACCTGAATCTTAACAGCTGAATTAAAATAAAAAAAAAAGTCTCTCTTCTTGTACAATGGTCAGCCTTCTACAGTGGGCATACGCTAACAGTTTGGAAGAAAACCTGGATTTCATGGTGTAATCMCAGTGACTTCACTGGTACTGAGAATTTCTCCAATATTAAACATTATTTTTAACCAACGTTTAGGGAACTAATTAAGGATGGTGACTCAATGTAAGTTAATGGAAACTGCTGGATACATTAAATCTGTTACAGCTTAGACAGCATTAGCATATTACAAAAAATTTGACATCCCTATTGGATAATACTCATCTAAGGCACGCTCACTGTTTAAGACTATAGCCCCAAAGTTAGAATTTCAAATTAGGATCAGTTGAATTATTCATTATTTGAATAGGTAAACTTAAGTTGGGGGGGGGGGGAGGAGGTAGGGAATCTTCAATTCCTAGAAAACAGACCATGATCATTAATAAAACAAGATAACATTCTAATAGCAGATCTCAATGACCAAGCCAATCTGTATTTCTGTGGTACAGTCAAAGCTTAAACTGCATGCTTGCTTTTCCAGACTGCATCTAAGATCAGTGCTGTGAAAACCAGCATTTCAGCTTCATTTCAAATACTTTCCTGTTGAAGCCATAAAAATTTATTCAAGGCTCCTGTGGATACTTCAGCAGAGATATGCAGTCAGCAGCAGGGATATCCCAAGATAGATGCTTTTACAAGCTATTATACTTTTTTCAGCTTCATGGGTCCATTATCATAAGTGCATCCAGGCAGGTTTAATAGGGCCTGATCCATCAACAAATATACACTTCCAGCACCAATTTTATGATGTCAAATTTTAATGAGTCACCACCCAACTTGGTGTAGCACTCAYGGGAGAAGCTGAAATTCATCTTCTTCATCTCATTCATTCAGCAACAGTGATTGCATTCCAGTAACAGCTCACATTCTTTTCTTCTCAAGAACAGGCGTATACTTTAAATACTTCCAGGCACACCAATTGTTGATGCAAATRCTGCCTGATATGTGTTCATAATCACAAAAGCACATAGACATGTATCAGCTTTTGTTTTTATATTTTTTTACTGCTGCAAAAAATCTGATGTCTCCCTTCGGTAGGTGTGGTACTATGATTTCTTAAATTACCTTGTGTTTAAAGTGAGCTTGACAAAAAGTATTTTTCATAGCTCAACAGAACAGTAAAATGAACATATTCTTCCATCTTACTCACCCCTATACACATCATGGAGACACCTGAAATGATGTTGCATGAAGAAATAAGTATGCTGAGGGAGAATTATTTATTTGATAGGATTGTAGGGCTCTATTCTTTATGTTTCCTTTTCAAGAATTTTTCTCTGTGGAGCAGTTTGCAAACTGGACTCAAAGTAATGACTGACAAATTTCAAATTCAGGGGTTGAATTCAGATAGCTACCTTAAATATGTATTTTGCTGATGCCAGTTCTTTGAATAAATTTCCTTCTGTAGCTCACCTACATAAGGTCAGTATATACAACATATATTGAAAAACATAGTCTGGAATCATTACTTGCTCTTCTTCCAAAAACTGCAATACTGTTGTCTAGCTCGGTGAAACCTCTGAAGCTGGAGCAACGTTCATCTATATTATTTGCCAAATCTCTTCCATTTAGCTCTAAGTGACATTTGTTATTCACAAGTTTTCTCCTGTAAATTCAAAACCAGGCAGAAACCCATAAGAGTATTAGCTTCCATGGCAACTCTCCACCAACTATAATGTCTATAGTGTTTTCTTAAATCAGAATTTGACATATTTCTTTGTGTTTAGCTATTTATTTTTCTAGCACTTTATTTCCAAGTACAGCATAATAAACTGGAAAGACTATATGACCCAAGAAAAAGCATTCAGACAGATTTATCTGTTTAGGAGCCTGTTAATTTGCTTTTTTAAATCTCTACATGTTAGAGATGCTGCAGGTGAGATAAAAGGAAACATCACTTGCATTTGTATGATCCATATCTACATATTCATCTACATGAATAGTTTATGTAACATTACTGTCAATGAAATCTTACTTAAGAATATGATGCTTTTCTTTCAACAAACAATTGCATAAAACAAAAATTTCTTGTAGGTTTTACAAGGTATTAAGACTTTTTTTTAGGGAGACCATTAAATGTTATACAACAGATATACTTTGATAGTCAATTTCCTTCAAACTTGTGTTTACTTTGCACATATGAGAAAACCTACATAGAATGCAAACTAGCAAAAAGTTAAACACAAAAAAACATGCTTTTAAGTAAATTAGCAACTTGTGCTATAATATACATGCATATCAAAGGGAAGTATATAATAAAATAACTGAGGCATTTGATTTTCTGAATAGAAATGAGCCAGTAAGACTCATCATTAGCTAACTGCACAAATATAGGAAACAAAACCTTCAAAAACTGCCTGGATAATATAAAGTGATCTGACAATTAAAGTATAGAAAAATATTGATTTATTTCCTGATCTATTCTATTTATTTAGCAAACACTTCATCTCACGGAGATATTTTTAAATTATTTATTTTGTAGAACTCCAGTGCTATAACCACCAGCCAGGTAATCTCAGAAGTTAAGAGATACCTTGGAATATGGCTAGTTTGAGTATACTTGAGCTTTCTACATTTGTGTCACTGAACGTTACATATTTAAAAAAATCAGGTTTGCAGGGGAAAGAATAAATCAGGAATTTATCATCATCAGGTATAAAACAGTATAAATTCTTACTACCCTATAAGAATGCATGATTTGTTTACCTAAACTTTACAGGATGCCAAGTATTTAGTCCTGATCCAGTTCCCAAAAGGAATTTAAGCAGTTCTTGATGTCTTCACAAAGGATCAATTTTTCTGCAGCAGAATGGATGTGCATGTGCCCCAGCATATCTAACTAGCACTTAGCAAAACTCTTGGTTCAGTTGCATACATGTAAGTGAGGACAAGATAGTTATGTCAGTCTTACAACAGCAAAGATGAATCTGAATTTAGCTAGTTTCCAGTGGCACTTGTATTCAAATGCATACTAAGCACAGAACTGACACTTCAAAGTAACAACATCAGTCTGCTAAAGAAAAGGTAAACAGGTCATCTCTGATTGACAGCAAGGAACTTTTTGAATGGCAGATGCTATACAAAAAATCTGCACAATGTGTGGCGTAATTTCAGTTAACTATTTTGCTGAACTAAAAACTCCTTTCCTTTTAGGGTGAACTTACAAGCCATTTATTCTTGTGTTATCCCTCACTGGTTTTTTGATACCTTGACAGGACAACTGAAAATTATAATTAATAATAACAGGGTATACTAAAGATAGTAAGAATACTTTGCTCCTCCTTCCAGTTGTTTCACCCTATTTGTAGGTAAGTACATGTAATTAACTACAGCTAATACAAATTACTATAGTTCTAGAGAGTTTAGCGGGTTTGCCCTGGTTTATAACAACAGCCTCTGGACCATTTCATAACTCCAATGATTTAACTGCCAGAAACACACATGTACAYGAATTAGTTCCTCCTCCTGGATGTTCCCATATGCTGGAGGCTTTAGGAAGGCAGAAGGATGTAGGAGTGTCACTATTTTGTTATGCAGGGATAAAAAGAGAATTTGTTATTTTCATCCACAGCAAAACTCACCGAAAAGAACAAAATGTCAGGTGGATCCATTAAAATGAATTGTTCTTATGGTAAAAAAATATCTAGAATATAGCTATATTTCACAGGATGTAAAATAAAGACTGAAAATTTTAATCAGAGAACAACAAGAAGTTAACAATCATAAACCCTAGAGCGTGCCTAAGTGCTGGATGCCAATGTTCATGCAAACACATGACATTAAAAGCTCCCATTCTTTTAAAACAAGTGCACCTTTTAATAGGTTTTAACACATTCAGTTTCGGGGAAGAAAAAGCAACTTGGCCTCTCTGTGCAAGCTGTTCCAACGTTCAACCACCAACAGTATAAAGAAGTGTTCAAGTTGCATTTCCTGTGTTTCAGTTTGTGCCCGTTGCCTCTCATCCTGACCCCGGGCACCCCGGAGAAGAATCTGGCCCCATCCTCTTTACACCCGCCCATCAGACATTTAAAAACATTGGTAAGATCTGCCTGAGCCTTATCTTCTCCAGGCTGAACAGTCCAGCTCTCTCAGCCTTTCCTCATATGAGAAATGCTCCAACCCTTTAACCATCTTCATGGCCCTTCCCTGGACTAACTCCAGTATGTCCGTGTCTCTCTTGTACTGGGGAGCCCAGCACTGGACCCAGATGTAACTCACCAGTGCTGAATTGAGGGGAAGGATCACCTCCCTTGAGCTGCTGGCAGCACTCTGCCTAACACGGTCCAGGACACTGGGTGCCCAAAAGGGCACGCTGCTGACCTGTAGTCAGCTTGCAGTCCACTAGGACCCCCAGGTCTTTCTCTGCAAAGTTATGTTYGGTGATGTGCTAATTCTCTGCACAGTCTGCAGTCTGTGCTAAGATGGACAGACTGCCATAAGAATTAAACGTTTGATTAGATACGTGCTATGTTGTGTTATTTGAACACTAGCATAATAGCTCTTCTTCCCTAAGACCTGAAGTTCAAATTTTCCAGGAAAAGTTCTGCTGAAAACCCTTAGCTATCTCCTTTTCAGATCCTTAGGGACAACAAAACCAAGAATTCAATCCTCATGAACTAAGTTTCAACAAACTAGAAGTTTAATGTTTCTCTATGTAATGGATATTTTCTTCTTGATTGGACTGAACTGTTAAACAGTACTTTTAAAACCACACTATTGATTTACTCAAATTATTCATAGACTTGATCCTATAATCTTTGTGCAATCAAAAGTGTTATTAAAATCACTGTAAGACAAATGTCCAATGAACAAGCTTCAGATCTACAAAAAATAAATGCATTCCTGAATTCTATTTAACGCAACATACACAGAGACATTTGATAAAGCCAAGCCAGATTTACCTCCAAGCCTGTTTAACAAAAGGTACATGATTAGAAAAAGCAAGCAAGACAAGCTCTAACATGAGCTTTGTCCTCTCCCCCACCTATTTTCCATTATCTTGCCAGTACTAAAATGTTGACAAAATACAATAGGAAGTGTGTACACATTTCTAATATGTCATAGGCTACATGCCATTTTATTCTGGCTTGAACAGGCTATCACACCAGAGGCTATGTATCATTTCATTTTGGCTCAAACAGTTTTGTTAGATGCAAATTTTCACCTCATTTTTTGCAGCAGTGCAAGTCAATCATTAGATGCCTTCTCACCTCTATAACTGTGACCTGAGTTTTGGAGGGGTGAGAAAGGACTGTTGAGTTTTCTATTTTCTCTTCCTGATGTGGAAATAAAAACCATGCAAGATTTCTCTTAACATTATTTTGTCACATCAGATTCAGAGGGTGGAGTGGCATATTTAAAAAAGTTGCAGTTTAAGAATATAGAAAAAAAATTACGTAAATAATCTTCAGATAGATTCATAGGTCACCTTGGTTAACACAGGTAATCCACCTCACCCTACTTTTAATTGTGGTGTATACATTTTTTTCATCTTACAAGATATTATTGGTGATGACATTTACATGTTTTCACTAGTAAGATTATATGCCCCGCGCTGTGACTTGTAGCAGATTCTGTTTTTTGTTTTCCTTTGTTCTTTAAATAGACTAATTCACCATAAGATGAATTTCAGCAAGGCATTGATCTGCCTTCCCTTTCTGTGTTGCCCCATATCGCATGCCAGTAACAGTGAGGAGTTTGTCACTAATTTAGACTGAATTTTCTGTTGCCACTACACCTTTGGAAGAATTTAGCCTCCATTTAAGAATTTCTGCCCAGCCACTTTGGCTTGTAAGATATGACATACTGTCTAATTCTCTACTCTGACAAATGTATGCTAACAATCTTGTGTCAGAGATGATCGTTGCTCAGGAAAAAACTGCCTTCCTTTGCCCCAGCCACGTAGGTTTCAAGAATCTTTAATTCTCACATAAGTTTATGTGAGATCAGGTAGAGTTTTGTCAGTTTTATGCTGACATGCAACATCTACAGTGTCAAAAACCACTTGGCAGAAAAAGCTGGGTACAACAGTGCTTTGACTGGTTTACATTCTGATAACTGAGATTTCAGTATTTTTAAGTGAAGACTGGCTTTTGCWATGAGCTGTTTAGGGACTGGGGATGGGGGTGGAGAATGACTAGAGAATAAAGGTACTCAATGGTATTCCACAGAGATCTAAAGAGACAATTATGATGACTTTATTTCTTCCAAGAAAGGGATTGTCTGGATTTGTGTTTCATAACATTCAGGAATAGCTGTCGTTTCAGAAAGGTTTTACTAGCCCCTGGCAGTCTAGGTACAAATTTTGACCTTAAAGTATACCAACCTTGTTATAATCTATTGCTTAAATTTGCACAGTGCACACCTTTGGTTTCTGCAGATAGCTCAAATTTCTTTTGTACTAAAATGTCTCTTTTGGGAAGACATTAAAACTTCAGTTAAACATTTCAGAAAATGGACAATATTTAATATAATGTAAGTGCTAGTGTTCAAGAATTGCAAATGCAAGTAAGTACATGCTCTTGTGGAAAAATTCCATGAAGCAAATGCTTATAACAATGACATACATGAGTCACTGGCTTGCCAGAAAGTGCGACAGATGCTAAGGAGGTCCACTGCGACCTGAAAAAAAAATTGCCTAAGTGCTATTGGTGCTAAAGCAAGAAGGAATTCTTTGTTCAAACTTGATCTGTGTAGAGTGTGTGTGTGTGGGGGGGGGGGGGGTTGCTTTGTTTTTTTGTTTTGTTTTGTTTTTTTTTTAAGAAGTGATTCTCCAGCTATGAGACCATATTCCTAATGAAAGTTTTAGTTCACTGAAAAACAAAAATCATCACTCCTTTTTTCTCCAAGGTATGAATATGCTAGTTTTTTCTTTAATATAAAATAAAAATTCCAAGGCTCCTTCTGATAAATACAAAGCCAAATCGACTCATTTACAAAAGAAGAACAACAAAAGCAACCCACACAGCTGTTTTCTAAAGAGGATAAGATATGCTTCCATTAATGAACAATTCTCTTTCTACTACCAGCATCTTTTCTGAAAAATGCATTTAAAATCCTCCCAAGGGAGAGGACTAGACTACTTAGTTTCTCTTTAGAGAAGGAAAAAACTACAACAAAGACCATGGGAAGACCAGCTGGCCTTCATTCAACTGTCCTGTAATTCCCTCCACAAAAAAGGTCTAATAAATTTAGAAAATTTGCTTGACTGCAGTGTCGGTGTTTCTGAAAGCCCTCAGTCAACTGCGCAATGCATAACGCTGTTCTTCTACTAGAGCACGCGCTCAGCCAACGGAGGGAGCAATAGCCCTGGAAAGCTTTACCCACTCTGTTTTGGATGTCAGAGGATGACTCTACAAGTTGCTTCTTTTTGCTCTCCCCATCAGAAGAGGACTGGGTCAATCCAGTGATTTGATCAGTCAAGCCTAACCTGTGATTTTATGCTTGAACTACCCATAGTAGTTATGCTTTTTTTTCCTCCCTTCCAAAACTTCTTCTACAGCAGCAGGCAAGGAAGCAGGGGAAAAGGGAAGAAAAAAAGCATTTTAGAGGTTAAGTAAACAGGCAGGTAATGCTCTAGATTTTTAGTTTGATTCCAGTGTAATTAGCTGGCTTCGTGTCTAAATATTATTACAGTTGACAACTAAGTACACATGGTAAGCATTTTAAAGGAGTCTTGCAGTTCAGACTAAAAACGAGTCAAAGGAATGATTGTGCACAGATCCCACAGACACCTACAAACAAAACAGAGTAGGCAACTAAGGAACCATTCCCCCATCTCTTTCTTTGGTCACCTTAGTGAGAGCTATAAGACTGCCACCTGCTCAAGATTTGGGTTATTTTTCCCCAGTTTCCTCAGTTTGAAGAGTCTCATAATTCCCTACTCAATTTTTTTTTTTTTTAATAAGGTGTTTGTCTTTTGAAAGACAAACACCCATTTTGCGATCTGACAGCACAGTTCACCCTGTGTCTGCTATTTCTAATGCAGATTAACCTACTTCAGATGCACTCAGGGCCTTTACACTCTGGAACTGAACACAAGGAAGTGATGGTGCAGAGATGCCATGCTTACATTAAAACAAACTCCTCCCTTCTCAGAGACTAGTGGGATTCAACCTATCCTTTCCAGCAAAAAAGATCTCTTATAGCAAGAAACTATATTATACTCTTTTCCTCTTCCTAATAAATGTGGAGAATCTAAATACTGAGAGACTCTAATTAATACCACATTGAAACCATGTCTCACCTAGATATATTGAGGTGACCTACGACATTAAACATCATAATGTACGACAGTTCAAGAGTGACATTAGTACAGTATTATAGTATTATTGCATAATGCATGAAATCTGAATTCTAGTTCACACTTGTATCAATTAACGTACAATATATAACCTCTGAACTTTCCATAGGTTATTTTAAACTGTAGAATTTAGAAGAATGAATAGTGTCAAAATATGGGTATTTGGAATATGATACAGTTTTGTTCTCAAACCACCAGACTGTTTCCATGACATGCAATAAAGATCTTGAGCCATTAGGTTTTGCTTGAACTCTTTGTAGTAGTGGACTGTTTATGATAACTTATGWTATGCCTCCATATAATGGGTCAAATTTATCCTTAGTGCAAAGCCAGGGGCTTGTATAGCTTTGCACTAAGGATAAATTAAGAACCCTCAGACACATTGTCAGCAATAGCACTGTAACAGTTGGTTAAAATTAGAAGAAAAGTGCATTCACTTTGGATTGAATTGAAGCGCAGCAAGTAAGTACAACTAATGGATAGATAGCCAGTGTAATGGTTCACTGATCATACAAGTTATTTCTCAGTAATTCCTTCTTCCTCACTAATAAGAAAAAATAAATTCCAGTTCTTTCATTTTTTCCCCTCATTACAATAGCAGCCTCTTCAACTGAGAAAAAAAGCAATGCTGTTCCTTTCGGTGGATTACCACGGGATTTTTTTTTTGTCCTTATTACAACTTTGTTATGACTTGGATATTTAATCTCTTCATGCATATTTATCCCCTTTTAAAGATCATCTAATGAAAATTGCCTCTCACCTTGATTACAGAGACCTTTCAGGATCTAAACTTATACTAATAAATATTAATCTGCATCCCAACAGGAAATCAGAACTGTCATCTAATGTTTAATATGGGTTCCCCCTTCTTCCTCTAATTGTTATTTTGTAGACATTCTATAAATATTTTTTTTTATTAGCAGAGTGCAGGCATATCCTTCAAGCAGGCAATGAGACTCTCCTCTGGCACCTCATGGCCCCTTAGTTTTGTAAACAATTCAAGTCTCAGTTGTAACTTCTTAATTGTTTTCATTTGTAGACTGTAAGTGCTGTTTGTGTCTTATTTCTAAAGGAAGCAGAATTTAAATGAAGTGACAGAAATAGACTCAGCACTCTGCCAACTCTGATCCTTCCTGCTTTCTAGATAGCATGTGCTTAAGGTCCAGTTCTATCCTGTGCACTTCTTATAAAGTGCATATTGAGTTCAGAGGAAACTAAACACTTTAATGTAGTCTTAGAGGAGATATTCAGCATTATGCCTAACTAGCTTACCAATGGAAGTGCTACAACACAGGTGGGACCTTGAAGGAGGAGCTGCCCACTCAAGTGGTAACTATGACATTTTGTAGAACCTGTTGAAAACTAGTAAAATGCAATAGAACTCTTCATTTGCCATCTGCCTCCACTTCTTCTGGGATATAATTTAAAATACTGAGAAGTTTGGAATGTGATTTAAAATGTTGAAAAAGGAAATGGCTAGAGGGGGAAAAAAAAAAGTCTTGCCTTTTCATACATAAAGACTGACCAAAATTTACTGGAAATGAAAACCAGGAAAGCCAGACAAGATAAACCCTCACCAACAGAAGAGAAAGCTAGAGAAAAGTAAACAGGGTCCAGCACATGTACAGGTCTCAGTTGTTCTGAGACTCCACTGGGCTTTCCAAGGGCAATATTAAAAAGAAAAAAAAAAAAATTGTCCATGGCAAAATAACACTTCCAAAAGTAACAGGATAAAACAACATCACATTACTAAACCTGAGACCACACTGTGACATTATCTACTCTTTTGTTAGTCACCAGAAATTAGATACATCTCATGCAACTTTTAGACACCTATATCCAAGCTAACTTGTTTTGCCTCCTTTTCTAGTCAATAGAGGGAAACAAGTGTTTTTACATTGCACAATTCATCCAACCTATTTTAGTCATCATCCTTAAAATGAGATGAATTGTACCCTGGAAGAGACGGTTTTTCTCCACAGTTTATAAAGGGAGTCTAGAAAACAAGCTACATATTGACATCTATATTGTAGATGCCTGAAGTTAGGGGAAATGAATCCATTCCTATACGCAGCCAGCACAAACTCTTGTTTTCATTTTTTCTCTCATTATATCTATTTTATGCAGTGTCCATTCCTGTTCTCTTTCTCTCCTTACATCTGTTCCAATAGAAAAATGCCAAGCTAAAGTATTTACTTGCAAAATGCATATGTTTATATAGATATATTTTTAATAAGTTCAAAAAAATTATACCAGAAAGGGACATACAGAAACATACTGATCTTGCCTTTCCTTCTCTTCAACTGTGCAAGCAGCAGCAAAACACGGCAGGAGATTTCAAACTTCTGACACTGCTTGGTTGTTTACTTCTCTTTTTGGCCCATGCAGCTACTTTTTAAATAAGGTCTGTTAGAAAAATGGAAAGAGATGAAACATGAATCATACTCGCTCCAAAAAGACAGGTCAGAATATTTGAAAAAGACAGAAAGAATGAAGGACAAAAAAGGGAGTAGGTGGAAATTCATGAATTGTGCAACACAAACTATATTTTCCTTGTATCCGAGCTACATTTTTCCTTTACCGTTTTGGAGGAATTTTTGAACGATGCCTGTTTTATACACTTGCAAAACGTTCAACCTGTGGATACTTTAATAGTGTAAATAAAAATAGCTTTTGTAAGGTGATTTATACACCAGAAGAGAATTAACGAGTCATAGTTATCAGGACAGAATCAAAAGGAAATAGAGTAAGAGATGGGGAGGAAATCAGAGGACTGAAGTCTCTACAGTGAGTTGACATATGWTCCTTAAACCTTTGCCTAAGTGTCCATATAACCATATCATCTTTGACATTTAAGCAAAACACTGGATAAATCATTCTACTTTTGCCTTTCTATCCATTCTTTACACTGCTGACATGATTTTTACCTTATTCACGGAGGAGTTCCAGGACAGAGACTTCTTTCTAACAGCTATGTAAATCATTAGCATTCTGTTGGCACTGACACAGTAAGTGTTCAGAATAAAGGCATCTCTTACAGATGGCTCTGCTAGCCATCAGACTTTTCTGTACCTATGCAGACAGTAACTAACTAAAGGTAGAGAAAGAAAAATACCGCCCCCCCAAAAAAATTCACTAACTTTCAGTTTTAGAACATCAAATACTTCCCAGCTAACTGTAGCAGTAATTATATTTGTTCAAAAAAAAAAAAAAACCTTTTTATTGGTTTAATGTTGATCATGTATGTAGCAYGAACTAAATCACTTCTATAAATTAAGATTTCAATGAACTGAAGAGCAGGTAGGTCCACAGCTCACTCTAAATATGAACAATCTACGTGCTCTTCTTAAACAATCAATTCTAATTCGTCTCCATCAGTATTCAACATACTTCTCTTGTTTACAAGCTGTGGACTGACTTAAAGTGCCTTGAAAGATGAATGAATGAAAGCAGGGTAACAAGTTAACTCCAGCCTGAAACTTGATATTCACTCTATCAGTTCACGAGTTTTTTTTCCCCTCCCGTTTCTTTCTCTGTAAGTCAGGGGAGGAAAAGCAGTGGAGCTGGAGAAAGAAAAGAAGTGGTTAAATTGGTTCTCCTTTTTCTTTCCTTTTTTAATATAATTTTTTAAACTCTGGAAGTGAAAAGACAGACTGCTTACTATCTGACCATTTTATAGGATCTTTTATTCAACTTAATCTCAAACAAAATTCTACAAATATTTAGGTTGCCTTGCATAGCATGGCTTCTTTTACATCTGGTAAGGGTACATTTGCTGACTGTGCTGTCCACAGGTTACGCGTTCATGGTGAATACCCAGACACTCAGACAAATGATCTTTTAAACTATGCTCTGTGAAGTTTCTAGCAGAGCTTCCAAACTTCCTCAACAAAAGCATTAATAGGTCCATGAATGCTTTGCATTAATATTAAAGCAAAAATGATATAACTAATCATTTGACATTCTTAATCTAATCTTATAGCCTTTGGCCACTTAAAATAAGTAAGCACAAAGGCCTAAAATTTAGTGCATCAATTCATATTTAAGCATCTAGAGAAAGAAGCCTTAGTCTAAAAGGCCTAGAGTGATCTTAAATACTTCTACTGGAATGCAGCTGAGACTGATGCTCATCACATGAAGTTTTACATCATCCTATTTTAGAAGCACATGCATGGCTTGAAAAGGCCGCCACTTTATGTGGAGAAGACAGCAAACACCATACAAGAAAATGGCGTACAACTGAGGCAGGGAGCGACTAAAAAAAWGAATTAGAAAAGCTGATATCTGATAATGAAATCTTCCCCGGGAAAAAGTTTAGTGGCATTTTCTGCAATAGCTATTTCCAGGCTCCACAGGAAGATATAAATAATAAGAGTCCAAGCTGACAGTAAAACGAGGGATTTTGCACATGTCTAGCTGCTGGCCACTTCAGCAAATGCTGCTCCCTGCCCTCCTGCTCTGTCATCWGACTCCCATTGCTTCAACTGACATGCTGTTCTCACTTTGCCTTAGAGCAGTAGCTGGCAACAAAAGGTATCAGTTTTTGATGAGTTCAGAATAAGTAATTCAGCTGTCAACAATTGTTATTTAAAGTATATAAATAAGACAATTCTTGCAAAAGTACATGACCAGTTATGGTTTCACCTTTACTACCATAGGTGCATAAGCAATCATGTGTACAAATAATAAAGAGTACCTCATTTCATAATAACAGGTTTATTGATAAAAATTAGTCTAAAGCAGGCCCTGACAAAGAAAAATATTAGGTGGGACAGCTTGAATCCATTTATAATGGTAGATAACACTGAATTTGCAATTATTGAAGAGGATGATAGTTTAGCCTGTCATTAACAATTCCCAGCACTTCCCATTAACAAATCTATTTTCAGTAGCTTATAACTTTGTCAGACTAATTTTAACACTTTTCAYACCATATTCATCTGTGGCTGGACTATGGAAAATACCATCCAAAATGCTTTGGCCATTTTCTAGAGTACAGCTAGGGAAAAGTAGTCACAAACTTTAATTGAAAACTCAGAAGGCTTTTTATGCTGGAGTAGGGTTCTCACACAGTCTTTGTGTTAGAGAGGTCTCTATCCCTGTTCCTTTAAAAATTCATTAGCGTTTGATCAATTTAGACACATATTTCCCAGACACTTAGTGGTGAGCTAGAGTCTCTGTCTGCAGTAGGCATGATCCACACTGTGCAGGTCCAAGACTTCCCACCCAGTCACATGAACTAAGACCAAATGACTGGTCAGTGGTCTCCTCTGGAGTTCAAATCCTACAGAAAGGGAAACTTAATGATTTGAACGTGGGAAGCACAGAGGCTGATTCTTCAAGACTTAGAATAGTAGCAGACTGAAGCAAGAAGTCCGGGCTACAGGAAGAAGAAAAAGAAGCTGGGTTTGCTATGTGTCTGCTGGATCTAGGACCAGGGAAAGAAACCACACCTGAGATCGCAAGAGGGGCATAAGGGGAGTAAAAAAGTCAGTAAATAGGAAACAAACTGACATGAGGAACCGGGGCAAGCTTGGACCTGCAAGGCTAGGGAATTGTGAGYGAGAACTACTGTGACAGCAGACAAAGAGGTGAAAAGACAAGGATCAGAAAGACAGAATGAGTAGCCAGGTGTACCAGAAGTAGGGCTGGCTGTGCAAAAAGACTGCTGAGTGAACCTAACATGGTATGAGTAAAGGAAGGCAATGCATAAAATTGGATGAGAAACCTCAGAAATAAAATTAGAGTGGGATCTGGGTAGGAATGAGGATATTGTAGGATGATGAGTCAGTATTAAAATCAATCACCTGAGGAGAGTAGAGAAAATCTSGGGTGATTAGATGGATGAAAAATGACTGGTTGGGCAGTCAAGAATAATAGGAATGAAACACTGAAGGACTACAGGAATAAGAGAAGTATTTACCAGACAAAGACTGGAACAAAAAGCCAGAGGTAGGAAAACAGAAATTGAAAGACAGGACAGTTTAGGAGAAGGTCTGACTGTYCAAACCTACTTCCACCAGAATCCAGCCAGAAATCCAAAACTCCAAAGTCCTGCCATCCCTTTCTTATCAGTAAGTCTGTTTACAACTGCCTGACAAATTGTGCATTTCCAGAATTGTTCGTGTAGGTTACAGTTCAAAAAGTGAGTGTAGGCTTGGGACCATTATCATTTATTTCCTTAGCTCAGTGCATTATTACTAGCAATACCATATGAAAAGTTAGCTGGAGAAATTCAGGGTACTAACTTGAGCTCTCATATCTTTATGGTATCCCAGTCTGATTTCCTTATGGCCCACAAAGCAGTGCCCATTGAGGGTGACATTCACTTCAGATAAGAGTGAATCATAGGTTCTTGCATTGAAAATCTCTAGACAGAGTCAAACACTTCAGCAAAGAATGGTAGGAAATAGGTGCCAGGTAACAATCCCTTGAGCAGGGGTACAATATAAGCACACCATCTTGCCTGTGACATCTCTCAGGAGATGATCTTGCAGACAACATTTAAAACAAATGCCCTAATTCTGACTTGTTAGGGAAACCCATAGCCCTCTATGACAATAAAATCAATACAAACAAAATAACATCTGTCCACATAGTATCTTTGTCAATTGCATTATGCCTATTAGCCCTTAATATTGCAATATTTATCACAAAACATTATAAAAATCTTTAATACATCCAATGTGAGAATAGCATCAAACTTAAACACTTAAGTGCATAAATCTCTGAGCACTCCAGTAGGCAACTGAGAACACATCTCTCCTGAGAGCCTAAGGTGCAAGAATCCTAAGTTGTATGTCCAGAGTTTAAAAAGCATGACCACATCCTCTCCCTCAATGATTGTACTGTGCTCCACTCAAGTGTGGCTGAGATTTGTGTTCTAACATAWTAGGAACTAATAGTCATAATCACTCCCACTATTGGTAAAGGGCTGGCAAATAACCTTAGCTATCTAAGTGGACTGAGATAGTACTTATTTATTTTAACTGTAAATGAGTTTGCAGCCCTAGACTCTGCAGATTCCTTCGAGAAAGATACAGGGGAGGAAGGATCCAGGGAACTTCATTTTGTTTTTAAACTTGCCACTTTTTCATGGAACGTAGTACGGAAGCTTCCTGCAAAGACATATGAGATATACCTATTCCGAAATCACTGCAATCCTGGGCCACAGAAGCAACACAATCTGTACCAGGCTCTACTAGAAATTGATTAAGATGTTAGTTGCTTTTTCAGATTTCTCAGAAAAATAAAGATATTTTCCACCATAAGGGAATCAGCAGATGCCTAGAAGATCCAAGGCAGCCAGGTTCTGACAGATTCATTAGAACATCTTTCCTCAGAATCAGTCTTAAAGATCAAGAGAACATTGCTTTTTTAACACAGAGGCACCTCTAGCCATCTCTTGAAGAAGAGAGCACAGGGTAATTGATGTGCAAGTAGAGTGATTTATTAGCAATTAAAACTAAGACAGGAAAGTGTCAACTTGATTGTTTTCCTACATAGATTGAAAGAAAACCCACATAAAACCCACAAAAACATTAGAAACTGTTACTGATGCTCTCTACTGTACTGCAAGAATAAAATAGTCATTCAGTGTTTCAAAAACTGCATCCCAAATTAAATTGTATGAATACAAGAATGAGTAAATGTTGATCATTTAAGACATTATTCACAGGTGAATAACCCAGCTTGTGATGCGACTAAGAAAAACCCTTTCCATGTTTCTCTGGAAAGGCTGGAAGAGCAGTAACAGGCTTATAATGAAAACAATTCAGATCCAAACTCCTTAAGGACAGGAAAAGAACTGAAAAAACTGAGTAGACTTTAAAAATAAAAATACACCTTTTCTTCAAAGTAATGAAAAAAAAATTTTTTTAAAGGAACAACAGCTTTTGGGTGTAGAATATTTAATTATGGGCATGTGTGACCCAAACTGGTACTGTCACACCAAGCTTTCAGCTCCAAAATCTTTGTTCATTACTGTTATCCAAAGTGCTTTCCTGTCACCTGTGAATCATTCACAATTGAAGATCAATTAGCACTCCTTTAACATGAATAAGGCAGGCCTAGGGATCCTGTGGATTCCAGTCACCCACTTTCCTCAGATCAGTRAGAAATATTCGAATGAGTACAATAAACTCCAGAACCTGAGCTAAATTTCTGCTCTTCCATTACATATTTGGTTTAATTAGAAAGGATAATGAAATTACCTCAAATCTGCCAACAAAGATTTTTGAAGAAGTAGCCACTCCTTCTCTGTTGCATGTCTCACCCTCCTATATACCCATTTGCATAGGACCCTTCAAAATCCATGTAACACTACAAAGCAGCATGGGCCCCTCTCTCTCTTGAACTTTTGTTGAAATTGTGCTTGCACAGCAGACTCAAGTGCAGGTGCAGCAAATACTGACTGACGGCACTCTTCCATCAGCAGAGTTTCACCACATACCCCACTGACATACCTTACGATAGTAAAGGCCTTTTCTAATATGCCACAACTGCATGGAATTATGCTGGCAAAGAAACAGCAAAAAAATAGGCAGAAATTTTTGTATCCCCCAAGCCAATAAAATTCCAAAAGATCTTTGTATTGTATAAGCTGAGGATTGTCAATGACTTCATACATGCCACCAGACATGACTCCGCAGCATTATATATTTTCCTAGACTTCACCACAAAATACACTTAATTTCTAGGCTAAGGGTCCCCAGCTCTTGGGGAATCCATGCGCGCCTTCTACAATGTCTGCTGCTGTGTGTTTAGGAGAAGGGGGCAGTCATCTCAGCTCCACTGTCAACTCAAAAGTCATTCATTACAATTCTGGCCACATGCCATAGAGCAACAGAAATGAACAATATACATTTATCCCATTTAAAGTTCCCATCAGATATGATTGCCTCTGTACAAATTGATATAGGGCATAACAGCTGGAGAAAGATGCATTGCTCACTGTAACATGCACAGCAGCAATAAGAAACACATTAGAGCTAAATTGCTGCCTAAAAGGGCAATCCTGTTTGCAGTCACTCACCACCTGCTTCAGGACAGCCTCTTTCCACGGCTGTTAGCTGCTTGATTAGCCCAGCCATAATGCGACCCTGCAGCATAAAGGCCCTGCTGCAGGAGCAGCTGAGCTCACCCGAAAACTCGTGGCTACTATAGAGAAAGGGCAGCTCTCACTCCTCTTGTATCCTCCTTCTTCCCTCCAGCTGCCACCCACACCTTGTAGGAACTCTGGTGTTTCCTCGATCCTTCCTTGAGATGATTTAATCCATTAACCCAACAGTAAAAGGACCTCAAGAGTCACTAGGGTAGATCTTGGATCACTAATCACTGCAGCTAGGTCTTGGAAACACATGGCCAGGAGTGGAAAGAAAGGATATTTCCCATTTTAACAGCAGTGAACTCTAAGTTACTTATATCTTATTTTATGATGGTAACTATACATTCCCTATAAATCAAAGGTGTTTCCTTAACAGCTATCAGTCCTTAGATCTTCTACTTTCTACCTTCCAATTTGAATATATTACTTAAGAATTTAATGCAAGTCTGATATTCACCGCACGCATGACAATTTTGTTTTTTCTTCCCTATCTCACTTAGCATCTTGATATTTATTTCTAATTAATCAAGTGTATCTTGATGTTCCAGGCATGGCCTCTGTGCAACTGTCTTCTACATGCTGACCCACCTTTCACCTCCAGTGGGGGAAAAAAAAAAAAAAAAAAAATCACATTGTGCTCTGAATGTTCATTTGCATCTCAGACTACTCTGGCCTGTATTTTTTTTGTTTTCTTAATACAAACAACTTYCAAGATTTTATTTCTTTTCACCCTTTTTAGAATTAAAAATCATGTTTGTGTCTTTTCACAAGTTTTTCCCCATTGTCCAAGAACTGTGTCTAACCAAACAGCCTTTTCATTGTGTGGCACCACACGCTCAGGTAAATGCAACTATATCACCTTATCTTCAAACAGCAGCTCCTTATTACTTCTGCTAGCATATGGCAGAAATCTCTCCTAATTCAAAATCTTATTTTCATCCACTCTGCTGACCTTATGCTTTAGAGCTCCTGTGCTCTCTCTAACCTGTTAAATATTGGTCAAGTGGTACGCTTGTGCTTGCTGCTGCATCGGTTCTCTGGAATGACCCACTAGTTTCCATCTGCACCAGTGATTCCAACCACTTATTAAAAAAAAAAAAAAAAAACCACACTCAGAAGCCATCTCTTCAATACAGCTAGTAAGTCGTAAACTGCCAGCCAGTTTTATATTCAAACCCGTGTTACCACCTGTTCATAGACCTTTCATGTACACTTACACTCTTGCACTACATTGCTTTGGATGTGATCCATTACGGTAATGCTATCACTTGTAGAGTCTGGATATGAACTACATTTCGTGTAATTACTGTACTGAACACTCCCCCCTGAAAGGAGGCCCGAGAGGTCACAGAAGAAAGAATTGTTTCGTCCTGGCTCACTTTAAATAATTATCATTGTAAGACATTTCTGCCTGTAGGTATTGGTACTTTAAAAAAAAAAAAAAAAAGCCACCTACAACAAAGATGCAGAGATGACTTGGATTCAGAATACGAGAACAAGAAAACTTTTAGGATAATTGCATTAAATATCATTTCCTCTAGGCAGCTAAATTAAAGTTTTTAGATCTGTGGGATTTCTATAAAGTAAAATGCAGTTCAGCAGCCCCAGAAATCAGTTTTCAAGTGAAATGGTACAACTACACTACATTGTATTTCCTCGTGGCTTTTTCATGCCTTTTCCTTATTGTAAGGAGAGTTATATACTTTATTCAGCATAATCAATAGCAAATTGACTTCTTAAATCTTAAAAATTTGTAGCTGTTGCTTCTTTCACATTGAATAGAAAATCAGTAGAAAAACTAACCTCATCAGAAAACTGGAGCAAAAAAGTCCATCTTCCCTTGATACTAGTTATATTGATGCTAGAGAAAGCTCTAACTCAAACACCATGTCTGAAGATTCATCAGCTTTGCATATCTTGAAGACACAGGTGTCTGATTATAAGTGCTAGCAGCTCTTATTCAAGACACGTGGCTGAGATAAGAATAATCAATGCTTTCATACAGAAAAATAAGATTTCAACTAGTGGTAGCAATGCTTTTCCAGCAAGCTTAGGGCTTAATAGCATTAAAAATACTGTCATCAAGTCTCACTTTTTCATTTCTATTTGCCCCACATAACAGATCTGAAATGTTTAACAAATGTTTAATAAAGGTTTCTGCTAGAAATAAAGAGAAACACAGAATGATCTAGGGGTCATGACAAAGGGCTAGAATTCAAGAGTTTGGACTCAACCCAAAGGTCAGTCAAAAATCTCCTGTATCTCTAAAAAAATCATTTAGTCTGTATGTATATGCTCCTTCTACAACACTCCATTATTTATTCAGATTATACACCCTTCAATCCACTTGCTGACTAGTATTGTGGGACCATGACCCACATGTACTCCCATGTAAATACAAACAACAAACATCTCAATACAAATAATAAACAAAAAACTTAAAGCTTTAAGTTCCTTTACTGATCAGTAAGCAGCAGCCTGCAACAGTCAACATAAGTCCACAACACTGGTGGATCCAGAACAACTCCTAGTMTCTAAGATGCAGTTAATAAGACTCTTTGGAGTTAAATTACGTATTTAATGTAAATCTAATTCCCTTTTAATGAGCAGTACAAGATTGACTGCCTCTGTAGAGCAGAGTAGTGAGAGGCAATCTTCTTCCTAATACCATACAATGTTCTTTCAACTCAAAAAGGAAAGGATCCTATTACAGAGACTTCTCTCCATTTTTTTTTCAAATCCTTTCCTCTAGCTGAGGTAACAGGGATCCTCTGCTCTGTAAGTAATGGGCAGAGATAATTTTACCTAATAATAATTTTCAGTAGTGCCACAGACTCAAGCAAAGAAAACATCACAAAAGTGTATAATAACCTTTACTCCAAGAAAGCTCTAGCTGAAAAGCAAACAAGTGAGGAAAAAAAAAAAGGCAAGGGAAGGAAAAAGATATCAATGCACAACTAAAATGCATATAACATACCTATGTTGTTAATAAACCTAAATTTCTCCTAAATATTGTGAAAATGTTGTGAAAATTTATGAAACATTATGAAACATTCCAGAGCTACACAGCTGTAATTTTCTTTCCTATCACAGATTCTGTGGTATAGGAAATCCACCAATGGACAGATTCAAAGCACCAATACAAAATTGGAAGTCACAGATTTGACTACCTAGTTCACCAGCCTAATTTTCCCACTTTCATTCCCAACACAAAAGTATGTTTTCCACAAACCTTTTGATTTAAATATTTGTAGAAGTACAGTTGGAGAACCCATTTCTCCTAACTGAGAAAYTTCAAGTATTTATATGTTCCTCACAAGGTTTCCTCCACATTAAAGACCTAATTTATACCCATTTGTTTTACATTTAATTAATGGAGAGTCATGATTTATCTATGAGATGTTAAATGATTCAGTAAATGCACCCTGAAGTTAACATGCATTATATATAAACCAAAAAAAATTATTCATAATCATGATTATAAGAAAATACATAAAGTCCTCATGAAATCATTACTAATTACCTGAAATCCAAGATTATCATCTAACACAGTAATATATATTCCTACTAATATAAGTTTCAAGCCTCAAATTCATTAAATAAACATAATATTTCACAATAAACATGATTCAGTTATTTTGTAAAGACCTACTGAATTTTTCTTATTTTAAAAGCATACCTAATGGGGATACAGTTTATAGTCTCTTTTTAAAACAAAAGCAGATACAACTAAAATCACTTAAAAATTACCCTCAAAGAACAGATGGCTTCAATACAAGTGTGAAGTATCTTGCAATTTGTGTACTATAAATTGAAATTTGATTTTAGGACTTCCCTGTGAGTTTAGGCTTGCAATTTAAAATGAAGAAAAAAAGACAGTAACTACTGTTATTGTCACAAAGGGATTTCATATTATGAAGTTACTGTTCATATTTGTCTGCTTCTTTGACACCAAACATTATTAGCCCTGTTTTGATGCACATCATATTTTTTAGCAAATTTTAATMCCTTCTGGGTTTTCATATGTGTACAGATGAAGTTTATAGTATTGGAATTCAGAAACAGGTTTAGGATTGCAAACAGAAAGACTAGCAGCATTGGGTTGGGGGGTACCAAATGGTTATTTTTAAAATTAGGACTGATAGAGTCTTTGGACTAAATTTAGGAATAGGCTGAGATTACATAGAGCCAGTGAGTAAGAGTCTGGATTGAATTTGACAGGGACAGCATGTGTGATTTAGGGCTGGGGATCAAGTGGCTATGTTTAGAAATGGGGCTGTCACCCAAAGCTTCGGCTGAGGTTAGAGCTGAGAATACTATGAGGGCTTGCAGGCACTAATAAACAGGGATTAGTACTGAATCTAAAGAGGTACATGAGCTGAAGAGTGTTGACAGTAAAACCCTAGCCAAGACAGGCCCCCTGTTTACATCCACAGGGATGTGTTGGGGGAAGAAAGGGGGTGAAAGAGGCTCCTAGGGTGAAGTCACAAATCTACAGGCATGCTTGATGGGATCACCAAGTAAGGCTATTGTTTAGCCAAGAAAGGCCAATAAAACAGAATTATCCTGACAAGGCTGAAAGGAGTAGCACTGCCACTCGAATGCCTGGGCTACCTTTATACCACATGTTGAGTGGGGTCACCCAACACAACCATGGTGTGGGACAAAGCTGAGGTTACAGTGGTCCTGGCACAGTGAGCTTTGACAGGACTGTCAGTGGGCACAAGGGTTCCAGGATGGCATTAGTTCAGCCAGATGCCTGTGTTTATATTTGGGTATTTGTTGCTGAGCTAAAATGAATGCTAAATTTAGAGCTGACAGGAGCTGATTRTCTGGGAATAAAGCCTAGGAGAAGCACCAAAGTAGGCCACCTGGGTATTTCCACTGGTGAGGACAGAAGGGGTTGGGCTCAGATGGACAGAGGTTTATAAACTTAGGTTAGGCCCGGGCCTGACAGATTATGTTGCAGGTTGGCTGCCTCAGGGGTCACATGAGCATTAACCGATCCTTTGACTAGACCTCCAGTTCAGGTTAGGATTGCATATAGAGTTAAGAAGAAGTATTAGTTTCATTCTTTGTAAAGTGCTTCAGTGTTCCCATTCGCCAAGAACTTCATGTCAAGGTAGAAAGGCCTGTATCTGTCCTATATGGAGAATTTCAGCATTTTCAGATGCTATTCTCTCATCATTTGCAACTTACATTTCTTATGCAAATATTTCCTAAAGGTACTGCATTTTATCTGAAAATAACATACTTCCACTGGCAAATCACTGATTCAACTTGATCTGATTCTGTCCCATTGTAATTACAGACAAGAGCTTCAAGTGCTTTCTTCAAGTCTGCCGTGACAATATTAGCTCAAATGTCAAAAATACATATGAACAAAATAATCAGGAATAGCAGAAGATTTGATCTATTAAATCTTGTATTTCTACTGTAACAGCTGCTCATTTTTCCCTAGAATATCACTAGTTATGTCATTCTCCAACCACCCAGTGTTTCCTATGTAATGAAACATGGAAAGCAAAATACCTGCAAATTGCCGCTAGCACCTGGATATCAATGTCTTGGCAGCTGCCATTAAATATGTCTATAAAATTGAGGCTTCCCCTTTACTTCTCGTCTCTTCTCCACGGACACAGACATGTACGCCTGTTTGTGTTTCTGATAGTCTCTGGTTTGTATTTGAATCTTCCTTTTAATCCCTTCTCAACAACAACACAGATCCAGTATTTGCAAGCTATGGGAACAAAACATAACATTTTTTTCATGCCACATTTATAATTATGATGCTAGCATAACTCCACTGACCTCACTGATATGCCATATGAATTACTCCTGTATAAGAGGAGATTCAGACCCTTTATACTTTACACCTTAATAAAGAATAAAAATATTAACACAGTAAGTATTAATGGTGGAAAGCAATAAAAGCTATTAACTGTTTAAATGCAGATCATCAAATCCCAGCATATGCTTCTCTTCAGCATCTGTTGCCAGGCTGAGCTTCATCCCTAGCTATGCTTGGGATAGATTGCAAGGAAGTCGAGTTACTGAATAGAGACCTCCTTTTTTCTGTCTAGCCAACAGCTGTTAACTATTGCAAAAGAAGATAATTTCCAACTACAGATGACAAGCTTTCATCATATATATTTTAAGAGGATTTCAAAATCTAAGCAATCAGTATTACAACAGTGTTCCACAGCATATGTGTGTAAAAATCGATAGATCACTAACAGATGAACACTCGAGAACACGAACACATTTCCTGAGACAAGTCAGTGCTTTGAAACCAAGCTGGTCTGCACCAAAAAGTATGCAAAGTTTCTCCACAGACATGAAAAAAAATCATTTTTTTAACCCTAAAGAGGCATTTAGTGACAGAGGATCCACTTTTCAGCTTAGAGGACTTGAGAAACCTGGTTACATTTTGCTAATACATAACTTTATACAGTCTCCTTTAACATTAATTTAATGTGGTCCAAACCATTTCCTGAACCACAGATGTTAGTCACAAAGATAGAAACAACAGTACTAACTTTCCTCACAGGTTACTCATTCCTCCTGTTTTTATCTGGTCTCCAGCACTGAAAGGTTAATTGCATATTGTAGAGTACCAGATGACTGCAGCCACTGTAATGGAGAAGGGGGCATAAGCACAGCACCGAAACAGACAATTGTGGAGTCCTTCAGCCTTCAGGATAGCTCCAACATTTATATGTGGTTCTTATTTTGGCTTATGTTTAAAGATGACAGTGAACATCCACCAAGAAAAACTTCCCAAATGACCCACATGAAAGTTTGATACCACACATTTCTGGAAGGATGAGATAATGGCTACTCAAATTAATTTGTAGCCATAAACACGATGGTTCAGAAGTGTTTGGTTCATTTCCAGCTACCCCAGTTTTGGGGGGGTGTTTTATTTCTTTCCAAAGATGTATTGGATTACTGCTGCCCAATTATCATTGTCAGTCCATTTATAGTGTGATCCTTAGATTCTTAATTACATGCTGTTGTGCTAGTTAATTTGTTGCTTGGTTGCCATACGTTAAAAAGGTAAAATGAGACTCACATTATCATCTTCTCACCATTACATGCTTACCAAGCAGCTCCTAGAACCACAACCAGACATGCAAATTAAACTTTTTAAAATAGTAATATCTTTGCCAGTCACCATCTTAGACACCATTCCAGCCCCCATCTAACCCATATCAGAGTCACTCAGACAGAAGATATGCATTTACGCTTGATGGCTGTTACTTGCTTGCAATTATTATAGTCAAAAATAGTCAAAATTTTCTTCCTTTATTCAGTAACAAATAATGGCTACTATACATTCAGTTACAATGAAAGCTTAAACCTTCAGAGCAAATTAAAAATTTGTGTAGCTGGTAGCTGCAATTTGCATAACACAAACGTTTTTCCTCATTTTCCTCAGCTGTGCTGTGGCTGCTATTTGGGGGTGGTATACCTTGTGGCCACAACACAGTCAGTCTGTCCACTTCTCAGGCAACCTGTCAGTCCCATTTCACTCACCAGGCAGGCAATTCCCAGGCCTTTACTCATAACATTCCTACTCCATAGCTACCCAAAAAACCAAAACATTATGGCAGCATCGCAGAATCTAGGAATTCCCTTTCATGCCTCAGATCTAGAAAAGCAGATTCTTCATAATATTTCCTTTCAAGCAATTTTTCTTATAGTAGGTTATGTTGAAGAAAATGTTTTAGCTTGCTTTTTCTTCTTAAAACATTACTCAGACATGAAGTAGTTTGCTGATTCTTTATAAACATACRTAGCTGTTTGTCACAGAAGTATGAGAATAGTTGGAATTCCTTAGAATTGGGAGAGAAATTTGAAAATTTTGTTGAGAAACCTGTAATTTCTTCCCCCTAAGCTTTTAAGGTTAGACAATAATAGAAGTGGCTAAAAATTCTCATTAAATAATTAAAGGTTTGAAATTTGGTAAAATGTATCATCCTTCCTAGTATTTATCATTTCATTTGTTAAGTGGAAGGCATTTGCTGAAGATAAATGTCAGAGTAAATTTTGGAAAAATATTTCTGCTAATTAGTCGGAATTTTTAAGTGAACCTGATTTATCTGTAGACTCTTCTTCTACGCAAAAATGCAAATAGAGAAAAGTTTTTAACTGAAATATATTCCAAAACAATGGATTTTAAACAAATTTTGCATACTCATGAAATTTATGAAATTTCAAAGCCATATATATTCACTACTTCAAACAGAAAGCATACTCTTGAGTCATGGCCATCCAATCTGGAAACAGAAATTGAACATGTGAGTAATCTTTCCAATCAAAATGGCTCAAATTTCATACCTCTAAAAGGTTTAGAATGAATTGTTTACAGGAAAGTTATTTACAGAAATTACATTGAGAGCAAAGATGAACAATGAATAAATTATTAAAATAATGTCTTTGCAAATACAGTTTGCAAACAGAAAATGAGGCAAATCATTTCATATGAATAATTCATTCCATTCTTCTGAAAATTCAGTTTTAAAATTAACTTACCCATCAATTTTTTTATATATATTTTTGAGGGAGTGAGTAGAGTATAATCTTTCTGCTTGTGAAAGTTTGCAAACAAGCTACAAAGAAGCCAAATGGACACACAAAGTTCCCACCAAAAAAACCCAAGCCTCAGAAATTTAAGATTAGCTTCAACTACACTCTCTGCAACTATATTTTTCAGACATTTTCTTGTCTAAATGTCAGCATTGTACACACTTACTAGATGAACTGTCAACAGACGATGAGGGTTTGCTACAGCTGAATGTCATCTGCAAGTTGTTAGGAGTCTAATCTCACCATCTGACAAATGTTGATGCTTTATCAAGGCAGCAGATCCGTTCAAGTAAGAAATCTTCCCTTTGAACACACAAAGCAAAAATGAGACCCTACAGTAGTTAATATGACTTAATATGACTTGCTTGTGCAACAGAAATTTCAGTCAGTTTTTACAAATTCACATCTGGTGCAGACATTTAAATTTTCTTTATTTTTAACATACACCTGTATGAAGACTCTCTTTCATTCATATTCATGGACACTGAATGAAAAACGCTTTAAAAACAAAACAAAGCAAGAAACGTTGTAGTTCCTGAGGAAAAAGAAATTAAATCTGTTGTTCTGCTTTTCAGCTCTATTTCACAACTTCAGACAAGCAGACATAAGTGACAAATGCCATCCGCTGAAGAGCAGAGCGGGCAAAAGCACTGCTTTTTCAGAGCTCTCATTTAATTCAATGTAGATCCCTTGTTGAGTTTTTTTTTGAAGGTGTCTCAGTGGTTCTCTAACACACTGGTGGTTTACTTTTCTCTTTCACAAAGTTTGTTTTTAAATGAAGGGCTTTTTCTTACCAACATAATGGATAAAACTCAAACTTGAATGGATTATTATTATTGTAAGATGGATGTATACTTACATTATTTGAGGGGAAGGAGGGAGGAATGAGAGGAAGATTGATGTGAAAGGAATGAATGCTGAACGGTCTCAGCATGGCAATAAAAGAAAACTATGATAAATTGATATAAAATTTTTACATTACAGCTGTGGTGCTCAGAAAACACTGAGATCATAAAACCTTCTTTAATATACAAAAAATATATTTTTCATCAGGAAGAAAAAGTCAGGGTAAACTGAGTTACACACAGTTTTATTCTTTAACTCTTTATAATGAATCTGCACAAATGTAGGTCACATTCACAATTAGTTTAACTAGGTGAGAAAAAAATTGCTAGTAATTTTCTATGGAATGACAACTTTAGAAATAATTATTTTAAACAGAACTTTGTTATAACTGTAATTCATTTTAAAAGATCCTATTCACTTAGAAGCTAAGTTTTTTACAGCTTTATAGAGACATTTCTATGCTTAAAATATCATAACCTTTGCTATTAAAATTTCTTCCTGCAACTAATCTCTTCCCATTTTCCCACCTCTGTAACTGATCCTGGTTTTTTCTTCACTTTATTGCAATTTTACGGCTTGATTCTCTCTCTTTAGATTTTTTTTCCCCCCTATGAGTCATCTATCTCCTACAGTTTCTACCTTTACTTGTTGGGGTTTTTTTTTCCTTTTTAATTATCATTGGAGAAAAAGAGTCAATAAATGAGTCTAAATTTAAAATATTTTATTTACTCTAGATAGGTGAAGTTGGAAAAGCACTTTATTTGAACACTCATTAGCCTTATGCTCCTGAATCTCTTTTGCCCATTTAATTGCTTTTTCTCCTGTAGTTTTAAGTCATGTTCTAGGCTCAGACTTACCAAAAAACTAATTTATTTCTATTAGATTCATATAGGCACAGGTCAGTATAAAGTTCCTGTAGGATTTTGCACTTTCCATTGATATCAGTATACCTGCAGACACACATTGTTTTGCCAGAGAGTTTAGTACTTCCTTGAATTATTTTAGTACATGTTCTAATTTGGAGCAGTAGGGAAAAAAAATTATTTAACAGAGGAAATGGCCACAGTATCTTACAGAAGAGAACTGCTGCAACAAATGGGAGMCTAAAGTCTTACTATTTTCATAATTATATTTACTCCTAATATTTTTTTTTAAAGAAGACTAGATTAATATTCTAAAATGAAAAATCCTTTCCATGCAAGTAACCATAGACTGTGATCAGGGGTACTTTCAGACCGTTGTGAGCATTTTAAGACTTTCCAGTATCTCCAAATGTATTAAATTTGGTGAAAGTCAAATACACAGATCATCCTGTCTCAAATTTTAGTTCTAGTCCCAGAATCATCTCCTGCTATGGTTTCTTCCATGAATTTATCATCTTAATCTTGGGACAGTTTAGGGTCCCTATTACCCTCTTTTAAAAGCCATTCCAGAACTTCACTCCTCTGATACTTAGAAAACTTCTAATGCCCAGGCTATATACCCTTACCACAAATTACTACTTTAATGTACTTGTAGAATAATCATGTCTCCCATCACTTTCATTCTCCTAGACTTAAATTAGGATAGCAATTCTGAGCTCTGCAAATTACTGATAGAATTAAGTAATAGAGTAACTTTTATGCACTACAAATAGTCTCAATAGCAAAAGGCTTCAGTGTTCTCAGGAATGATGGCTGTTAGATTTCTTCACCAAATAGTCACTTGGATGCTATTTTGGACATATTTTGGTAATAAGCAAGGACCTTGCAAGAGCATTGCTTGAAAAATGCTCTCAGATCAAGATATCTTGAACTGATTCAACTCATTTTAAACAGCAGGACAGATAAATACAGAACTATATGTAAAGTTTAGTTATTCATATTATTGCAACTATATGAAATAAGATACATTCTGACAAATTAAGGAAATCTTTCTGTGAGAATGACTGAACAGTTCAAGATATCTGAATGTAAAGAAGCAGTACTGGACCCTATCTCCCAAGAAAAGGGAGGGGACTGGCTGGTGTGCAAAGCAGCCTACCTAGGTGAATCATTGCTTTGAACAGAATAGTAAGAATAAATAGAGGCTGTAAAATAAATGAAGAAAGTGGTTGGCAGTAAGGAAACTATACACAGACAAAAGGCCATTCCAGTTAGATCTTGCTGAGAACAGGAAGAGGGAAAAAGTAGACCACTCCACACTGACATATGGCTCGATACAAGCTTGATAATTAACCTCAATTTTCATTAGGAAGGTAGGATAGGACAGTAATGATTCACCTATTAGGAAACGTGGGGGGGCAATAAAACTGTCCACAGCTGAGATGGAAATACACTCTACTCTTCAGGGAATGTGGAAGTAGAGAGAGGGGCGGATAACCACTATTCCAAAATACTGATTGCTGAAAAAATTACCCTGTTACATTACAAGAATAATAGCTATGAATCTCTTTGCTCTGGAGTTGGTAGCCAAGAAGGGAAAAATAGCAAACACAGTATTTAGTTACAAAATCAGAAAAAAAGAGACACAGACAACTACAAACCTCTGTTTGAGCTCAGCTCTATGCAAGGTCTTAGAACAAGTTTTGAAGAAGACAGTAATCAAGGACATGGAGAAAAATGAAAAATGGTACAAAATTTTTATCAAAGGTGGACAGTGTCAGACTAACCAAATATCTCTTTTTGGCTTAAGAAGTGAGTTAGGTTATCAAGTGCAATGCAGGAGATGATAGTATCTAGCCAGATCTAAGCAAGTCATTGTCTCAGGGGAATTATCCTCTAAAGTACAGAATACAGGAATTAACACACAACCCACAAGATGGGTAAGAAACTAACTATAATGAGTAACACTGAAAGGGCAGTTATTACAGGAGTAATACAGGAATCATTTTGGAGAACTTTCCTGTTTTCACCAGTTGCTTTCTTGCAATTTGCGCATATAAAATTTGTAGATGCCAAAGTCAGGAGACACTACCAGTGCTGCAAAAAGCACAGAGTTTGACAGTCCTGTAGAGTAATAGAACTGGAATGAAGCATGGACATGCAGTTTAAAAACTGTGGTCTTTGGGACCAATGACAAGACCTGCATCTTTTTGTTCTGTCGTCTTACTAGTTGCTTTTTCTTGCTCCTCTTTCTATTGTGCCTCCTTTCTCCTCCATGATTGATTAATCCTTCCCCCTTCTCGTACTGACCAGAAATACACCTGCTAGGAGAAAGCACCTTTTTGGGAGACTAAGTTTTCATCACTGAGCAGAGAATCTGGGCTTGTATCTGAGCTGCCCTAGTAGCACTTGCTGTTGTGATGGTTGTGATGATGGCTCTAATTCTTCCTAATGATTTCTAGTCCCATAACAAAAGGGTGCTTATGATTGTGAATGACTTCCATCGAGCTTTCTTTAGGGAAACATAGAGAACCCTTGAGCACTTCCATTTCTCCTACCCATGTGCATAGGTGCGATACAACAGTTCCCAAGTTCAAGCTGAAAACCAATGCATGAGGCAGAGACACTTACAATTTCTCTCAAATTATTGCTATTGGTAGGTTTGGCTGACAATGGAAGAAAAGAGGAAACCCCACAGTAAAACAGGAGCTTTCTCAGCATCTTCTCCACAAGCTGTATGCCACCTGTCACGCTGTCATGCTATGAAGGTTCGATAGCAACGACTGAGACAGTAATATAATAATAATAAAAAAGATGTTTATTTCCTCGCACAAGTTCTTGGATTAGTAACATCCATTAAAATAATGCGATTACTAATTTAGGAAGGATAACCTGAAACCGTCGATTACTGCGTTATTAATGGGAAGGACTGCTTATCCCTACTTGAAAGCTTTCTTGTTCACTCTCCTAGTGAGAGGGCTCTCAACCTCGAGGAGTTACCTTAACCCAGCGTCCCAGGAAAAGGGGRGGGGGGGRATACTCACGGTCCAGCCGGAGAGGATGRTCAGGTCACGTTCCCGTCCCTGCTCAAACTCTCCTAGCTSCCAAGTCTCYTTTTATACGGCTGGGGCCCTGGGCAAACACTGCTTTTGCTGACTTTTTGCGAGTTTCACAATCACAGGACTGTCTGTTTGTCTGCTCGGGGGGACCCTGCTAGCGAGGCAAGACCACAACACCTCCGTATTGCTTCTTCCCTCCCCGGGGGTCCATGCAGGTTCCAGGTGGCAGACCTCTTCAGTCTTGTTAATGCTGCCATTCTGCAGCCTTGTACATATCAATCCTTGCGCATATCGGTTGGTAGACGACTTTAGTCCTGTTAAGTCCTCTGTTCAGCAGCTTTGYGCRSRTCARCTCTTGTGCTATCAGTTCTTCTGCATATCAATTGACAAACTTCAGTCCTGTTAACTCTTCACTCGCCCGTCACCACCACTGCACAGTTTTAATGGAGCTGAGTCAACAGAGCTTTCTTGTTCCATGCCTATACCTTTCACATTTTTAAACAGCAGTAACTATCGAGAAATGCAGTTCAGTGGAAGTGGAAATACAAACTGAGTCATATTACTGCAAAGCTTGACATAATGTATGACCCACAAGCATGAATAATTTAGAACTGAGCCTGCCCTTGCCTTCTACTCCCCTGTGATGCTGCCCAGGCAGGAGGCAGGCTTCCATTTTGTCCCTATAAAGTGAATAATTTAAGACAGCATAACCACACCCCTGGTTACTCTCCCTGCCTAAGTGTACTACCACAGACCCTAAGTAACAGCATCTCTTTCCTTCAGGCCATACATGAACTTTTCCAGAATCATTCTGGTTTACGTGCCTACCATCCAATGTATCTCAGTTCCTTCTGGTAAGTGTTGTCCATAAATTTAATATGAATAATCTCTCTCTGCCATCATGCAAGTCATTCATTAAAATACTGATAGTAAGAGACCAAGGACCCCACAGAACTCAAGTTAATACATCCTTCCCTTTTAACAAGGAGTCATTAATAACTACTTTCTGGTATAATTTTCCAGTCAGGCTTTCAAACCCACCATATAATATTGTCACCTTTGGAGAATGCCACATAAGGCAACATCAAAAGCCTTCCTGAAGTCAAGAAATAGGACATCTCTGTATATAAGCCTGTTATAACAGAAGAAAGAGTGACATAAAATTACTTATTCCTGTTGCTTGTAAGTCTTTTAAATAAAGTCAGTTGTGTATTTTGTCTGGAAGCTGAAATCAACTATTCTGTAATTCACAATCTTCCTTTTTTTCTTTTTAAAATAGGTATTATATTTGCCCTTTCCTGGTCTTATATGTCCTCCTTGGGTTCTCAAAGATAACAGTTTTTATGTAAGTTAGATTTTTCCAAATTATTGGGTCTGATGAACTTCATCTTGCATTTTAAAGAACCATCTGATGAAATCAAAGTACTCTCACCTGTATTTCCCTAGTCAAGGCTAAAATCTTATTCCTGCTTTGCTAGTATTAGTTACGATAGTCATCTGACTAGCTGACCTTTTCAGTGAAGATGGATGCAATTAAAAAAAGGCATTAAGCACTCTAGCTTCCTCTCAATCATTTGCTGATAACTTTTACATTTTACTGATTAGCAGACCAATTCTGCCTTTGGTCTCCCTCTTACTTCTAATATATGTATAGAATGAATTACTGAATTTTTTTTTGTACTGTACCTCTGATTTGTTGCATCTCTTTTCGTGCGTCAGCTTTTCTGATTTTGCTCCTATATTCTCATCTTGTCATACATTTTCTTAGTAACTTAAGCTGGTTTCCTCTTCTTGTATGCTTCCTTTTTGTGCTTAAGGTAAATGAGTTTGAGTAAGGTAAATAGTCCATGAGTTAGTCACATTGGTCTCTTATCACATTGCCTGCCTTTCCCCAGCTCTGGTATTGTTCATACTTCTACCTAAGGTATTATTTCTTTAAAGGATAGCACTTTTCTCGCTTGGACCAGCTTCCCATTAAGCTTTTCATACCAATTTTCTGACTTTGTTGAAATCTTCTTTTCTAAGATTCATGATCTTGCTGTAAAGTGTTGTTTTTTTAAAGTTCACTCTCAACCAATTACTTTCTCTTGATAGTCTCAGTGTTTCTCTGGCTATTTATTGGTCTCAATCAAATCTAAAAGAAGTGCCTTCCATCCTCTTCACACACCAGTATATTTCTCGATCTTAAGTAACAAAAACTTCACCATGACAGTGCATGCCCAAATGCATGCGCCTGCTGTAGAAGGTAGCCTTCCTGCATTACAGACTAGGAAGTTAAGAAGTCCCACCAGCCTCTAAGCTTTGAATGATTGTGTCCATTTCAAAATGCCTCTATCTACCAGATCTGACTTACTTGGCAATCCATAGATCCCTTCACTTTACTATTTCAATAAAATCATTATTTAGCTGTTCCTTTTTATTTCCAGTGGTCCTTGAATTAATGCATAGGCACAGATGTATTTGGCAGCTGACCCACCTCTCCACCTTCTCTTTTCTTTTATCGTGAATAACACCCTYCCACCAAATTTAGTCACCTGTCCAGATAACTTGGTTTACACTTCTGTGGTCTTTCGTTATTCTCCTCCACTGATCAGCTGTCTTCAACAGATTACCAAGACAGCATACAATAAACACTTTTCCTCTTTTATGAGGTGCCAACAACTCTTAGAGTTGTTACACATATTACTTAAGAGGCCTGTTCCTCTTCTGCAGCCATCTCTTTTCTCCAGGATGCATCTGTCCCTGCCTACATCCTGATCATCAACTGAAAAAACTGATGAGATGACTAGGCAAATCCCTGATGATTTCTCTAGCTGGCTAATCTCTTTATTCATGGATGTTTAAGCATGGGTCGTGTCACTGAAATCCTCAAGACCAAGATGGTTCTTTGTCTAATTACCTCTTCCCACAGCTCTCCCACCTGCTTCCTAGTTGATTCTACTAAAGAGCACAGCTTTAAATTTCACTTAACTTCAAATAAAAATGAAACAGTTCAGGGTGAGGGAAAGAGGGGAAGAGCTCTTTTCTTACTAAATCATTTACTTTTGTTGTTTTACCTGCCATTCCCATTAATTGCTGATGGTAACATGATAACAATAGAAAAGAGCAAATTAGAAATACTGTATTTTGTTCTGAAAATGTTCTTCATTTTTTGATACGCTGTTAGCTTTTGCTTTTTATTTGCTGGGTAAATAGATATGATTTTGCAAAGTGTTCTGATTTCAGTAAAATAGAGTTTTGTGGTGGCTAACATTCTGACAAAGTTTTTCTCACTACGTCTTGGTATTACACATATTCCTCCTACGCTTACTGCTGGAACAAAATAGCAGTTCTGGGGAGTATTGCTTAGTTGTATCTCTATTATTTTCTTGCTCTCACTTCTTATTCTGATTCCAAGTCATAGTCTGATGGTAATTTGAATGCATTTGAATAGAGCCTGAAAATGAAAATGGAAAATACATAACTGTCCTATCAATTAATTCTCTTTTCTCCACTTGGATAATTGTATAGTCTCTAGACTGATGATATGACAGGATCTTTCTAGTTCTATACAGTCATTAGAAAAGGAATATAACCATAATCTCTGTGAAATTCAGGCTATCACCACTGAATAGAAATGTGGTCTTATGTAACACATGCCTTGGAACAAATTGGATGTGACAAGCAAGGAGGGTCAGCAGATTATGGTTTTGAAATTGTAGGAAGAACGGTAGTACTATAATCCATACTTGTTACAGACTTTGCCAGGACAATAGATGAATCAGGTGTCATTTCCTGTGCTCTTCACGGTCTTTGTCCAGTATAACAGACATTAAAAATTTAATTTCTAACAATATCATGTCAACTAAAATAGAATTTAATAATAGAATACTAACTTGACCTTTTTGATCCTGTGCAGTTTGATTGGCTGGTCATTCTATTCCTGCCCGGGACTTCAGTGAATTTGTAAACAGGTGAAGAACTACAGTATCAGCTAACCAAATTATTGAACAGGTCAAGGCATCATGACACATGAATGTCCTATTCACCTACTTTTCTCGTGCAACAGAAATGCTGGAACAAAAAATGTGAGAGGCAGATGTTTTCTCTTTGTCATTAATTGAATCAGAGGTTAAATTATGTTTTAACTTTCCTTCAGGTTCAGATCTTTTGATCTGTGATGTCTTTTCACCAAGGAAACTGAAACAGTACAGCAATATTAGGTATTATACTTATTGCCTTCAGTAACTAGAAAATAAACAGTCTAGTTGTATTTTATATATATTTTTATATAATACATGTAAATTATATATGTGTGTGTGTRTATATATRTGTGTGTGYGYGTGTGTGTGTATGTGTGTGTGTGTGTGTATATATATATACATATACATATATATATATATATATAAAATACTATTTTTGCCATGCTCCTCAAAAACTGAGGATTCTTCTTTTATCCACACTACATTATATATTGATTTAAGGTACTTTCATTAGCTAATCTAACCTTCCATTATTTTATCACTCCCAAAGATCTGCTAGAGACTCTGTAGAAGACAAAGAAAACAAATAGTCTCTTAACATCCAAATTGCTATAGCTTTAAACATGCACATAACATTAATCACATGGGTGATGATTACCACTGCCAAAGAATGTTAAGAGCAGGCTCATGGATTGTACTTTGTACATAACACAAAAAAAGGAACAGTGGAGTGATACATATGCCTTATTTAAAGATGTAAAACTTCAATTCTCCAGTTGTTAACACAAATTTGTACATACCAGATCACTTAGAAGTACAAACTTTACCCAGGTATGACCAGAGCACATGACAATTTTTTTTTCCCTTAAATTAGCCAGAGCACACAACTGAATATTTGTTTCATTTATCTTGCAGAAGAAGAAAAAATACTTGATACCACATAAAGTCTGGTGGGACAAAGTTACCACTTAAAAAATTTTTTTTGATAAATTTGAGTCACCAGAGTGAATTTGTATGCTTCAACACTCTGTGTCATGTGAAGACAGTAGATTTTTTAGCCCTAATAGGTAACTTAAAACTAAATTTATTATTCTGTGGAACCCAGGTTGTAGAAAGTTCATTCTAATTAGCATATTATGGGGAAGATTAAGAAGTGACTTAATGTTTGTCAGTAAAACTTACAAAGGGACAAGTTGCAAGATAACTGTTTAAAAGTGAAGACAGTTAAAAATGGAGACACTACCAAGACATACGTTAAATTCTGCATTTTCTGGAGTCATTAAATCAAGTCTGAATGTGACTGAATCTACATCATGTATTCTAGGTCAAACATTGGGTAAGAAATAAAGAAAATAAGAAATGCAGTTTTATGGATTCCATAGCACATGAGACAATCACGAAAGTCTCTTTTGGACTTTAGACTGTGAATTTCCAACAAGTTTCACCAAATACAATATCAAAAAATTGTTTTCAAGATTGAAAGAATTACAATTCATATTCTTCCCCCCCCCGCCACCCTGCCCCGGTACTTAACACCATAGGATGTGCTATTTCAAATGATTCATAGCTGGCTTAGAATGTCTAAATAACCAGGCGTCTCAAAAGAGACAGGGTCTTGTTCCTTTCTTGCTCAAAATAGTTACAAAATGTTTATTGACTGAAACAAAAGCAGGCACAAGCAGGGCTACAACTGGTTGGAAAGTAGTACTGTACTCACTTTCCATTGAGAGTTTACTGTCTTGTGACATCCTAGGTCTGGTGGGTTAGGAAACTAAGTTTTCTGCATGAATTAATGCTGATTAACATATTTCCACAAGAAGACATTAAATTAACCCAAGACATTGCTATCAATTTGGTTTAAAATATCATTCCCAGGCACAGTGCCAGGTTTGAAGCTAAAGTAGTCCTTTAACTTCTGCTAGATTATAATGTCCTGAGCATAGTTTAGGCAGAATTGCTGACACAACCTTAATCAGAACAGGTTGAAACGTGTGGCTTTAATATAGCTGTGCAAACATTTTCATTAGCCTAAATGTCTTCTGCAACACAAGCAAAACAAAATTCAGCATTCACTGAACTTAGTACAGTTTTGTGTGTTTTTATCGTCTTTGACTTATGAAAAAAATGGATCACATCAAAAAACATCAGGCTCACCAAAACAAAGCAAGCCTTTCCACAAATGAATTTTAAAAAACAGAAACCCTGACTCAAGCTCTGGTCATGGTTTTTAGTCACAGATGTGAAACAGGATCTAGCAAGTTTTATATGACCAACTATAAAATACCAGCTTTCCTACTATTCCCTGAATCTTCTTCCTTGTGAATGAAGAAACTCTGTTCAGTTAAGTATATTTAGCAGAGATCCAGATACAGAGTTAGCAATATTCTGACTTCAACCCTTTCAATCCCATGCTCTAAACTGGGGGGGGGGAAGGAAGGAAAAAAAGGGGAAGAAGAAAAACAAAAGCCCTGAACCTAAACCTTTGAGTTTCTGGTTTGACCAGAAGAACATCCAGAGGGGACTGGATGACTATAGTTCCCAAATTCAGACCCACCTCTTTTGTAATAAATTCAATAACTGGAAGTTGAACTGATCTGTTCCTAAGGAAATCTCATATAGCTTGGAGGAAAGCTCAGTGGAATGAAAGAGTGAAGACAATGAAAGAATGCTGTTGTGTATTAAGTCCCATAATTTGAAGAACACTGCAGAGCAGAGTATATTGCTGATGTGCCAAATCACCGTATCTCCACTGCTCTGGTCAGGGATCCCAGCCACACCCAGAATGCTGATTTTGGCTCTGACCCCTATCCAACCGTTAATCATGAACGCTTTTCTGGTGACACTGGCTTGCCACTTCATGTTCTCACCTTCCACTGCACTTCCACAGCAGTTTGGGCTCTGAACAGAAATAGTCCAGCTGGAACCCAGATACCTGTCAGGCGCTTACAATTGCACCAAGCAAGTTCCACACACACACATACAGAAGGTCCCAGATTTAACTAATAGTTGTGCAAAATTTTGCTGCTCAGGGCTATCAAGACTTGAGTTCTGCAAAAGTACAGTGGCAAAAATTTGTGCTTCAGGGGATTTTAGTACTAGAAACTTAAGCTAATTGGGACTTCAGGTAGCCTAACTGTAGCATGAGTGAAGGGAGAAGATGCGAAACAGAGGAGGCAGGAAGGCAGTATCAGCAGAGATAGGTTGCTGCTACAACCTGTGTTACATTCCGCTCCTCAAAGCCCAACTTGGAGAGGTAGTGAAGAAGCAGCAGGTCTAGGATTCCCTGGTTCTGCAAGCCACTGCAAAGCTTCTCTATTCCAGACAGGCTCATGCATTGCTTCTCAGCCATATCTGCTTCCACCAGCCTGTCCTTCACCTAGGAAGCCTGAGTACAGCCAGGCTGTGTCCTGCCTGATGCCCCCTGCAAGGTGCCTTTGCACTTTGGCAGCTTCTTTCTGGCCCAACATTTCTTTCCTGTGAAGCAACCTCGCTCCCGGCCTCTGTCCCTGGCTGCACAGAGCGGGGCCAGGATCTTTTGGCCAGTAACTCAGCTTGAGCAATATTCTCCAACCACATCCCCTCTGACGCATTTATGCTCACATTCCTCAGCTTCCAAGAAGAGAAACAAACTTGCACTCCCCCTCTCCCACTCCCTTCCCTGCTATCACAGTGTTAGGCTAAGCTTAATTTTGGAAGARGGACATCATTTGGTTCCTGATGTTCAGGAACCTTCAGTTCCTAACTTTTTCATGGATCTGTCTCTTAATCTCTTCCTACCTCTTTCTTCCAAAGAAGAGGAAGAAAATTCACTCCCTCTTGTTCCTTGAACCGGGGTATGTCATTGTATAAACAATGTCCACTAAACTGGTAGACAGTAACACAGCTGTGGTGATACAGCCGCTATTGCTACTACTACTACTGCAATGCAGAAAAGCAAATGGGTAGAAGAGCACAGAATAAATCAGAAAGAGAAAATGAAGTCATTTTTGAAGCTTCACTCTAACTGTAGAGCATATATCTGCCAAAAAGATTTTACTCATGTTCATTTTTTCGTTTGATTTTTTTCTTCTTTCTTTCCCCTTAAAGTCATGTGTCAAAGTTCCTAATGCATCTATTTGCTAGGACATAAAAGTTCCAGTGACACACTGCTCCCAGCTTTTTGTGAAAAAGCTGTTTACATTGAACTGGAATAAAAAATAGTCAGTTTAGAATGCCATAAAAAAAATTTCAAAATCTATTTTATGTGATACACTTTAATTAGTTGGCTGTGTCTGCAAAAGGCAGTGTCTGCAATTTCTGCATGTATTGCAGTTTCAATTTAATATGCTGCATAATCATAACCTTCCTATATAAAAATGAACAATGTGATATATCCAGCATCTTCAGGTAACATGAAGGACAAAACCAAACAGTGTCATACATTTATAATTGTATATTTTGTGGCATTGATTGCAGAAGGAACTACCTCAAGACAGAAAATGATTACTAGGTTACAGAGGCTTGACAGTTATTTTAAGCTTTGACCTTCAAGAAAATGTGCAGATGAAAGCTGGAATAGTTCTAGGATACTGTAACAACGACTTTTAATAGAAATTAAGGGATTGGAGTTAGAAGCAACTATTTGAACAGCATGGTTAAATTCACTCATTTTTTTAAAAAAAGACAACTTTCATGGAAAAAAAAAAGTGCTATCTGCTTGAGGTTTCATTTACCTGATTTTTGGAGTTGGGTCCCTATGATCTTTCATCAATGGTCTGTTTTTCACCTAGCAGTACAGCAACATGAGGAGGGTACCCTGGCCTCTAAAAGCAATAAGCAAGAAACAGAATTAGGAGAAAGTAGCAAGTATTACTGCTATCTGTAAGAAAGACTAGTCCAGTCTCCATAATAACATTCTATTTTTATCATTTATAACAACCTGTTCTTCCCAAATTTTAATGAATTGAGCTGAAATTTTGCATGGCAGCTCAGTAAGGATGATTTTTTTCTGAATATAAAATATTTCATTTTTTTTCTCTGTAAATAAGCACAATATTTTACTCACATTAAAAATTATGAAGGCCTTGTTTCTCAGTTGTACCTCCCACTGTGGAGGATGGATGTGAAATTCGGCAACAAGTTGGCCTTAGAGGAAGATATGCTTTTATTCATTTCTGGGAAAATTACTGTTAGAGAATATCGGACTGAAGCTGTCTAGAATTAATTGCTTAGCATAACTTGCTTAGCATTAGTAGCTAAATTTGCTGAAGCCTTAGGCCTCAGGCTGTGAAYTTTTACYTAGATARGTAAAAGGGGGCCCCAGAGCMGGTTCAAGCTGGAGAGATAAAGAAGTTGCATGGACGGCAGGAGTAGCTAACCTTGAAGATAAGAAGCAGCCTGCCTAGAGACAATGAAGGGGCCAGTGAAGAAGGGGAAGACCCCAGACCTGACTGTTATTATTGGTCCAAACTATCRCTTGAGGGGTGGGGAATTTAGATTGTAAGGGTATAATTGCCCAGGGATTTCTTTGTTCGGGGTSCCTCTTCAGAGGCACCCAGCTCGAGCTGTAATTACCGCACGTGAATCATTACATTTTATTTTTCTTCAATCTGACTTCGAAATTCTGCCTCAGCAGGAACCTAGGGTCGGACCCTGTTATGGAGGCYRGCGAGCCTGATTTTCCATAACAATTACCTCATATTTAGACAAGTTTGTAAGTTACTTAAAAACTGCTATTCACGCCTGCTCATTGTAACTGGTACCTAAATGTTTTAACAATTTCATTCTTAGTAAACATGCTTTTGCTGCCCTTAAAGACATTAAACTATTCTTCACAGGGTAACTGAATGTGCTCTAATGCAAAGCCAAATCAGACTTTCTTCTTACAGGTGTTTCACAAAACCTGGTGTAACTGGCCTTCAGAACTGTGAGTAGGGAGCTTCTCTTTCCTGTGCTAAGAAGGAGAAGTCTTTTCTGGAAAGGGGCCCGCTGAGACTGGACCGAAAAGAGAAGGTGAGGAACTGTGCATAGGAGTCGGGTCACAAATTAGGACAAGGAGTAAGACGACTGGGACTGGATCTGGTCCCARACCAAGCTGGTCAAATCTAGGACTTCAGGAAAGGGAGTATATAAAGGAAGAAAAGCAGAGGRTAGGTTGTGACTGCAGGAGTATTTGAACTTCCAGAACTGGAAACTCCGAGGGCAAGAAGCTGCAACTAGTCTCAGAGGGAAGAGGTTAGCCTGGATACAGATGGGCGCCAGGTGCTGAGAGCATAGGGTGAGATTAAGCATCCAGTACTTGTTTGACATGGAGGTTGCCAACTCTGACTGGCTGGGCAAATAGGCTGGAACAAAGGTACTGGGCAGACAGAGACTAAATGGATTCCAACAGGGAGAGTTTCAAGCCAGCTGTAAAAAAATTTGGTCTGGATGAACAAGCAGATTGAGGTCGAAGACCAGATATAGAAGAGAGGAAAATGGGTTAGCTTAACAAGAACATTGGAATGAAATTGTGAAGAAAGACTATAAAGGCAAGACTGGGCCTCTTACAACAGGGTATGGCTGTAGTGACAATATAGATGAGGATGAGTAGCTGGAAGAGTAGAAATTGAAACAGGGAAGGTAAGGAGAACAAGACTGGGGAAAAGAAATTGGACTGGGAAGGGAAATGATTGGAACAGAGGAAGTCAGAAAGAGCAGAAGAGTCTGTGTTCGTGACAGCACGTTACCTGAGATACAGGAATTGAAATGGACATTTCTGAATTTCATTATGATCTTATCACCAGCAAATACAGAAAAAAACATTGGCAGAGTGACAACCTCCTGTTGCTATACGAGCTCAAGTGCTACAGTTCAATATGACAGATCCAATGCCATTGATGGCCAACATGGGTGACAATACATTAAATAACGTATGCACCTTACTACAACATGAGTGAACTTGCTTATTTAGCTACTATAGTGATGAGCACGAAAGGAAAGACCATATGGAAATTTAAAATGTTCTTTTTGAAGAAAGTTTTGAATAAAATACAGTAAATAAGGCAGACATTGATAGAGTAAAATATTGAATAACAGTTCATTAAATGAACACTGTTCATTCTGTGCACTGACTAGGCAGAGACTCTAGTGAAAATAATAGCAAGAGATGAAATACTGTGTAGTAACATACATTCAATAGAACTGTATTAAGCTTCTGAAAAATCACCCTTAATTCCAGCATTTTTTCAGTTTTAAAAGTTTTCCACCTTAATGAAGTTACTTTAATGTAGCTCTCTGAGAACAATATTTCAAAAAGAGCCTTTTCTGCATATTTTTGATTCCTCAGTTCCCCATTTCCTGCTGTTACTAAGAAGCATCAATAAGACAGTCTTATTTTTCAGAGGCTCTGAGCAGTCTCAACTCCAAGCAAAGTCAATGGGAGGTGCAGTTGCTTTGGTCCCTGAAAACATATGCTATTAGTGCCCAAGTTGTATTAGTGCTTATCCTGTGCAAAATGGTAAAAACCCTTAACCCCTGCTGAGGTTAGTGGGAGTTCTGAGCACTCAGCATCTGCTGGATGCAAGCAGGCTTTGATTGGAGCAGGCCAAAAAAGAAAATGCTGAATGTGAAAAATTTTAACTGACAACAATTTTACTGAGAGGAAAAAGATTTTCCTTTTTCTTCCTATTTATGAAGGCATTTCAATAATCATGACACAACCATGTCTGGTTGACATACAGAAGTGTCTGGAAAGGACTGGAAGAATCAGATTTTCTAGCCAGTTTGCAGCCTGCTGACACCCAGAAACTGTAACCTATTGACAGATCCAGCGTGGACCTTGCCCCATAAAAGGGCCGTTCACTGTGTTGCTGCATTGCCTTTTCAGGTGGGTCCTGCACCTTGGCGTCCCCTTGTCATATTAAAAAAAGGAACTGAAAAAGTAATTGTAAATATTTTAAGAAATACTTTTACTCATAGTTGCCTGCCAGAGCTTTAAGGTATCTGCAAGTACAAAGAATAATCCTAAAAAACAAGTAGCTCAGCATAACAGAGAATAAAGCCCTACAATTTTATTTCTTGCCATTAGTCTTTTGACCTCAGTTTATAGGTAGGCTGCAGAAGATGCTCAGATTAGAGYGCAGTGAGGGGTATCAATGCATAGATATGCAAATAGCTGAACAGAGAGAAAAGGAAAGGCTCTGACCAATTTAGGAGGTCACACTGCATTTTTACATTCATCCTTCCTGCATACACGTGCAAGACTCAGATTCACCTGTTGTCATTGCCACCAGGTCATGCAGGTGACTACCATTAAAATATTCTATTTCCTCAAAACACAAAATATCACTACTGTAAGCATTTGAAAATTGAAGCATATATCGCCCTCTGGAGGCTGCAGTGACTACAAGAAAAACCTTAACCCCTAAATCTGCCATTGGCAACAGAAGCTTCTAGGACAAATTAGGTAGAGAAATGAAATAATGCATTCATCAATTCATCCAGGAAGAGAAAGGAAAAAAGAAACAAATAAAATATTAATATTTTCGTTGTCTTCAATCAGCATGACAAAGTGGCAATATGTCATTTTTGTGCATGGGCTGGTAATTTCTGTGCAAATTTGCCAGGCAGATATATGATGGGTTTCTCCTCTTTGCTTAAAGGAAGAAAGTGATTATTTCTGTCCATCACCCATTTAGGTAATATATTGCACAGAAATGTGTCAGTACTTTCTTTTGTTAACATTTACATAAAATTTTTTAGAGCAGCAGAAATACTGTGCTTAGTACTTGCAAAAAGTTCCTCCAAAAGCAGCAAAAAAACAAGATCAAGCAGCCTCTGTTGAAACTGATGAGTGGGAAGAAAAAAAAATTCTGACACATTACATCCTAACACTGTACATGAAAAAGTAAAATATAAATAAATAGGCAGGCAGGAACCAACACATTCATGTTTTTTCTCAGCTTGTCAACAGCTGACTTTTTTGACATTATCAGCACATTCCTAATTCTAAAAGTAACAAAGATGAAAAAAAGTCATTCAGTATTTCCATCCAAAGTGCTGGCTGAATTACATTTCAGAGTTTGTTTCTTCCACATCGCACAACAGTTCAGCAAGGAAGCAGGCCCAGATGCACTAGGTTACCTTTCCCTCCTTAAACATAACCTATTACATGCAACTGCAGTAGTCTTCTCTTCTGACATCAGAGAGGCTTTAACCTTCAGTGCTGCGAGATTTAATGTTACTTTATTATATTTCCTTGGCTTTCAATATCTTAATGGGTCACTCTATTTCCCCAACTCTAGTTTACTCAGAGCTGGCAGGGTTTCAGACCACAACCAACAAAAATAAAATATCTGCAACAATAAACTGACTAAATTTCACTCCAGTTTTCTCTTAACACCAAACACAAGCTTCTATATCATTCTGTGGTAATACAAAGGAAATAGATGCCTATTTGAATTAACCCTTTTCTGATTACTTCCAAAACTAAGTCAATGCAAATGTGACATTGTTGACAACTGTCTTAATTCCTAGCWAAAATACAGAGAGGCACACACAGCCTCCACTGTGCTCCCTCCCATTTTACTTACAGTTCAGTTCTCCAGCACAAGACTGGTCAATCACACATGACAGGATACTTGAAACATAATAAAATGCAACCAAAATATTTCTCAATACTTCAGCATCTTACTCTACCAACAGTCTGCAAATTCAGCTAAAATTAGAAAAAAATAGGACTATCACACAAAAAATGTTGTATTGTAGAATTTCTTCTGCTTAAGTTAAGCTAATCCATTTTTCTTCAATCCTTAATTAAATTCTATGTTCCATAGATTTCTTGTTGCTCTTTTTTTTATTCTATGTCTTTTTTAAACATACTGGGAAAATGTGCTTCTACATATCATCAAATAGGCCTCAGGCTAGAAGCACCCACAATCCATGTGTAGGCTCAGGCCTACAGATTACATCAGATCACAGCTACAATTCAATCATGTGAAACAGGCAAATAGACAAATTTACATTAAGTATTCAATCATTCCATGAGAGCATAATGAAAGTGCAAATTTTGCAGGCATAGAGAAGAAGCAAAGCTGCAAATCTTGATAAAATATCTTCTTTTCAAAAATACCAAAAACCTGAAAAACCTGTTCTCCAGATCAATCATGTTGTTGCCCCTTTGTTTACCCTGCTACATTCATTCCTTTAAAAAAGTGGATATTAGTCAAAGTTTTGGATCCAAATAGAGTGATGTTTGATTGTGATTTTAACAGCTGATCTCTTCCTCAATGATCTAAAAATCACATTTGGTCCATATTTTAGTACCAGAGCACATATACATATAACTTATTCTTTGCAGACTCCTAGCCAACACTTCTACTGATAAGGATGCTTGCTTATGGAGCCATTCTGCATCCTTTGCCAAGCTATCTTTGAAAGCCAAACTCCAAAAGAGCAAATTCAGCTAAGTGAAAAATACCCTTGCTGTACAAACAGAAGTAGCATATTTTTCCAACAAACATTAAAAGCGGAATGTATTATTGCACTGATGTATACACTTATTTTTTGCTGATGCTTTTCAAGGGAATGATGTAATGGGGTGCTGGGATATCCATATACATTTTGGTTTAGTGAAAAGAGTTCTCCTCATCTCACAAGATCACACCATAAACTCTGGAGCCAGAAGTCTCAAACAGTAGTGATCAAGAGAAAGAATCTGTTTCATCAAAAACTACTGGATATTTATGAATATTAATTAATTTAAGTATCTATATTGAAATTTCAGTTCCAAACTCCAGGCACCCGCAGGAGAAAATAATGGGTTCTAGCACCCTGAAAAGTCATGTAAGAAGAACAATTGGATATCTGCACCCAGTATATATTCACTTATTGGGGAATTTCTATGAGGGAGAGGGAGACTTGTGTGACAAGTCATCCTTTTCCTATAGCATGTAATCACCTTTTGGTCCAACATATTGATTTGGCTCAAAATATTTTTGTTTGTCATTCCAATTTGAACAGGAAGCAATAGTTGGATCAACATGGAATTGGATTTGGGAGGTGGAAGAGAGGTGGGAAGAGGAAATTGTTCTCTTTTCCATTCAGCTATTTAATCCAAACAACTGGATACTCGTATCGTTCTTTTATACTGGATCTGGTCTCAAACTGATCCAGATTTCAGCTACGCTATTTCTACAGCAGCAGCCCAATCTGGGACTCCCTCACTTGACTTCATCCCTTCTTGGAACAACTCCAAAAGAAGGGAAGATTACTAGTTAAAAACACTAAAACTGATACAAAGCATGTATTTTCTCCTTTAAGCTTCCTCTCACTCCAATTTTCCAAAGACATAACAAAAAATGAACTTTTCATAGTCCAGCAGTAAGGAAATCCGGGAATATTGCTGTGCCCCTTCCAGGTAGAAAGGAGAAGCTTTCTCCCTGAACAGTTTTGTGTAACCCCTAACAAGCAGTCAGTTACTGATTATTAGTAACTAATAGTAAGGCTAGCATTTAGTCAAGAAGTTTTGAAAACGCAGTCTTTAAAGTCTTTGCCTATGGAACAGCTAAGACCAACATCATTTTTTGTTTGGAGGTTTATAAAATGTATGTATTCAGCTCATCACAGAAAAGTACACCATCAACACTATAAGCAACTCTATAGCAAGTTACATCTTGTAATGTTTGATTCAAAGTTTTGAAAAAATGATAATGACCTTACAAAGACTATCATTTATTTTACTGCAGTTCTCAGAACTGATAAAGGGGAGAGCATGAGATGGTTGTATATGCATCGGCATTACTAGTGCATTGCAGTTTTATGCTCCAGAAACTACTGTGAAGGAAAAATGTAGAGACTGGCGGAAGAGGATAATGATACCAGTAAGTTTCCTTGAATATTATTATTACTAGAAATACATCCAAGAATATCTTCTAATTAAGCAGTTGTTACTGGGATCTCAGCTAGTCACTTTAGCTATTCAAAAGTCATAAGAGAGTCCTAGAGAAACTAGACTGGCAATTACCAAAATGTTGTGCAGAATACTCTGTCCTTGCTTTGCCTGTAGGAACAACAGACTTGCTCCTGGTTTATCATATTAAGATACACCTCTCTGTGTTTTCTAGTTGCTTTAATAGAAGCCAAAAATATCCAAGTTCCTTTTCCCATATAAGAAAGGATTTCAAAATGGATCCAATTTGGAACAAAATCTGTGTCTGTATGTTAAAATACCAAATACAAAGTCCATAATATTAAAAAAAATTACAAAATAATTACATTTCTACTCTTTGACATTTGAGATGTCAGTACATGGTTCTCTCTACAGAGTCTAGATTAAATTTAAACTCTGGTACTGCACCAGCTTACATGAAATCATCTTCACTAACAGCAGCTTCTAGATGCTAGAAACCTAGTGTTAGAGGCCTATTTTCCAAACCTGCTATTCTTCCCCTACCAGAGAAAATCTTTTACTCCATCAACAGTGTGTTTCGTTACATCAATTCTACACACAGGACTGATATAAGAACATCTTTTCCCAAAACCTGAAATATATTTAAYATTTAAATTTTACATAATTGAAACAATGCTGTATGGAACTACACCCTGACACTTTTGTTTCACAGCTCTGTAAAGAAAGAATAATGACACTAGACCCAAAGAATTACACTAGGGTGTTGACAGTGGATTAATAGGAGACTCCAGTTTCCAGGCATTTGGACAGTTTCACATTTAGCAGTTAAAATACATTTTAAAATTTCAAAGAAAATGAACACAAGTGTAAATATAGGCAGACATTGTCAATAAATATCATTTCAGAATGGTGTGTTCGCAACTTCATTGCTTTTTTCCAGCTAATATTTATCCAGCTCCACAGTTGGTTTGAACAGGAGAAGCTCTAGAAAAGAAACTGGCACAGTTACGCCAGAGGTAGATCTGCATCTGTGGAAGTTGTCCAAATGGAAAACTAGGGGAAAGGAGAATAAGGCTAACGTATGTGACAAGAGAGTTAGTCAGAACTAAAGAGTAGTACAGGAATGCCCAGCTCTGCTCTGTCATTCGCATCCTGTGCAGCCCTGCACAAGTTCCTTAACCTTTGAGTGCCTCTGCCATCACCCTCTGTGAAGCTGCAATACTGCCAGCCAATTTACTTTAGTTCAAGTCTGAAAATCATTTGGGTGTCCTCAGATAAAAGGTGCAGTAACAGTGCTAAGAAACAGTAGTAGTATAATTCATTTAGAAAGTCTCAGATAAGTATTGCACAACCCAAAAGAAGTCAACAAAAGAGAAGACAGCTGGAAGTCTAACAAGAAAATTGACAGTTAGGAAGATTATGGTAATAACTAACAAAGGATCTTTCCTATATAGAAATAAAATGCTAAAAATTTGGGAAGAAATTCATAGACTATTAATGCAATTCAGACAGACAGACCACACTGCACAGAAAAATGTGAGCCAGCCTCCATTCGGAACATGTCTGCACCAGATTGCTTCAATTGTGATAAGAATCTTCAATAAAATAAGCAGCACAGGCACTATTCTGAAAGGTGCTGAACCCTGCTGCTTGATATTAAACATGTAAGTAATCTCACAGACTCTCCTGGAGCTATTAACATCCATAAAGCCAAACACACACATTTTGCTGGAGCAGGACTAGGGCATTCAACACTTGCAGAAGGTTTTTTTTTTTTGGGGGGGGTTGTTTTTTTAATAAAATATGCCATATTTCAACACCAGGAGAGAGAAATGGTGCAAAGCTAAGACCCTGGAGACTATGGAACCTGTGTTYAAAATGACAAAGCCAAGGGCTGTCGAGAGGTATTTTAACTTTAGAACATATCCAGCGTATACAACCGTAAACCTAGGGATTTTTTTCCTGTTTCTTTTAAAAAAAAAAAAAAAAAGTAGCTGATCTATTAAGCTAAGAACTTGTTTTATTGCATACAAGCTACCCGTGGTCAAAATAGCTTTACACAAAAGGAGTTCTGAAGTTTGCTTGAAAGCCTCAACTTTTCCAGGTTCCTTATGCTTCCTTGAGTGACAGGATCATATTATTCTGAAGGTTGCACAGTGACTCTTTGATCTTAAAGCTTGTAAAGGCCACCTCACATGCGTGTGTTCCAATATTTGCAGATAATCTGACTTGAACTTCAAGGCTGTAAGACCTTGGATCAGTGATTTGCAATTCAAGGGACTCAGGAAAAAAAAAAAGTCAGTTTATACTTATTAAGTGTTGTTTTAAAGCTATTACAGCCAAGTTTCTTAAGCAGGTACCAAAGTTATGTCCAGAAACTTTACTCGCACAAATACTTACATAAGGTCACCAATATCACTGCGGGCTCCCTTGGGTCTCCTTTTCCCTCTGTGTGTAAGAAAGCCACTCAAGACTGAGTGAAAGCTATTCAAAATACTAAAACATTCAAGTGTGTTATCTAAGAAAACAGGAGAGAAAAATTTACTTCTCCAGCTGCATCCTGCAGTTCTGTCCCTTTATTACTATAAGCCATCTTTCCTGGAAAAGAATTTGGAAACTTTCAGGCAAGGATTGTCATTATGTGGTGTGCTGTGCAGAAAAATAAAAGGGAAAATAGTCCTAAAGTGCTTAAATTAAAGAGATGAAATACTAAAAATCAATCTTGAATGTAGTGCAAACCATAAAGCAACAGCCTCAAATTACCTGCAATTTGCCTGAGTATATCCATCTGGCTCAGAAACCAAACCAGATCAACACAAGGTGTCCTCCAAGGTTCATCCCATCCAGTTGGGCATCAGGAATGTCCTCAGAGGAAGGCAACTGCAGTGGGGGGCAAAACACTACCAAGTCACAGAAACTATATGCTGCTCCTAACAAAACAGGAATGGGCTGAGTCCACAATTTCAAGCTCTGTAGAATGAAGTTATGCCCAAGTTCACTCCAATKAAGTACTTTCATATTTCTTCTCTGCTTTCCTCTGTCTCCTCTGGCCTTCCTCATGTTTTACCTTGCTATCCCTTCTCATTTACAGCATAAAACTGTGAAGCCACTTCAGCTGATCAGTTTGGATTTAATCACTGTTCCTGTTTTATTTTAAAATTAGGAGTTTGCATCAGCAGTTTTTAGAACTATTGGGTGTGAGATTAGATATACCAACTTCTTGCAATTCATCTTCATGTTTCCCAGACAGCAACAACATATATATTTGAACATTGTACTTGAAAGTAAATAATGGAACACAAAACACAGTACTGAGTATATACAAGGAAAATGACAGATGATGGTCATTATATGTTTTATAATACTCAACATCCCTATTTTTGTTTTCTTAAATGCTTGTAACAGTGCACTGAATGTAAGTAACATTCTTCCAAAGGTTATTGCTAAGCAAACAAAAAGAATTCATTAGTTTTTGTGGTGCTCAGTCTAAAGAAAGAACAGACTAGAACCTCGCAGATCACATGTAACAAAAGGTTATTAACAATTTAAGATGCTTCTGAGACATCAAATAGTAGCCTACAACCTTCAGTGTCACTAAGACTGGGAAGGCAAATGCTAGGATGAAGGCATACAATAGTAATTTAATAACTAAATCCTTCCTGTGTTTCAATAACAGAAAATTTGTTGGAAATGAAAGCCTTATAAGTAGCAGGATGCAACAAAAAGCAATACAATGAACAATAAAATAAAACTAGGGTTTGTATTAAAATCAGATTATAAGGAGACTTTACAGTAAGAGATGATTATATTGCTTCCTACTAGATACAGACAATCAATAAAAGCAAGCTGCTTTCTATTTCTAAAATAAGGTATAAATCGCTTATATCTCTATCTAGGTTTCTTGCACAGCTGTACTCAGCCTGAATATTTTTTTATTTTTATTTTTTGGAAGAACAACAACATCTTTTTATACGCTAAGTGTTTCTAAGCAGAAAATCAGCCTGGAGCCCCAAGCCCATCAAAGCAGAGGAATCAAGATGTTCTGCCCTGAAAGCTGGCCTAATAGCCCACACCTTCCTGCAAGATAGCTGGGGAGCCAGTTCCTCTCCCAGTGATCTAGGAGAGCTTGTCTCCAGTAAAGTCTTTGATGCTCACTGCATCGCAAACTGTACCCTACAGTTTAAAAGATCTGCTTCATTATTTGAGATAACATTCACATTTGAAGATATAGAAGAACTATACATTTTCTATACATTTTCTCTAAGGAGGCCACCCAGGACAAAGATTCTCAGCACAGAGCAAGATTTGCAGAAGAGTCTGAGATGAAAACTTTAAATATGAGATCACATGATTAAAAATTCTGCATATGTATTACTGTATATAGGACTAGACCTTAAGTTTGCTTCCATAATTTAAGGTAATTGTATTGTTCCATCATTGTTATTTCAGAGTTAATCATATGGTCGCATAAGCATTTGGTACTCCTGTATCCGAGATATCTGAAAGTGAGACTTCCTTGTCTTTTTTCCTTTTTTTTTTCTTTTCTTCTTTACTAATTTCATTCATTTTATTGTTTGTCTACCAATTCCAAGTGACCTCTCTACTTTCTATTTTTTTCTGCCTTCTCTATTCATTTTGTCTGATTTTTAAAATTACAGCTTCTTTAAACTATGGACCAGGGCCCAGGTCCAATCATGATAAACTGTTGATCTTAGCTGGGTTTACAAGACACTGGAAATATTAAAAAAAAAGAAAAAAAAAAGTGAGTTACTTGCAAGTAAAGGACACAAGCTACAAGGTGTCTATAAGATCTAAAGGAATGCCATGTGCAGTAGGATACAGGTTTGTATCTTAAATTCTGGATGTAAACCCCTGCTTTTAATTCCATCTCATTTTCATTCAAAAGTTCACAGACTCAAGTCAATTAAATTTATTTACTCTTCAAGGTCACAGTAGGAAACAAACTTTGTGCCATTCTAATAGGGACTTGGCTAATGTGGATATCTGCTGTCTTACAAGCCTTTTTCCTGCAAGACTTCTTAAAAAACTGCACACCTTTTTCTCTGTAAAAGACAGTTAGACACTTTATGCATAACTGCTATGTGCAGTGGAGGTGAAATTCAAGTTCAAATGTAATCAAGTGTTTGATACTTATGGAGACTACTGAATTCTTCCTCACACTAATTTTCATATTTTAAATTTGTCTGCATGTTAAAAAGCTAGCCATAAAAAAATGAAATTTTACTATTATACCATAAAATGAATCTTTTTTAAGAAAAAAATATAAAATTATATACATCAACAGCCATTTCATTTATATATATTTTATATATGTTTTTATAGATTAGAATTTTATAACACATATTACAGCAGTTCCTCTTTGTAGTTAATGTGTTTCAATAGTAGGTCACCTTAGACACATGCTAATTAATTATTTCTCTTTAGGGTTCTATTCTGCCTGTTCACTTAGCAACACAGCATATAGCAACATGCAGAAAGTGACTAAAAATTATTTGTAAAGTGTATCAAATCTATAGGTACTAGTAAAGCTATAAAATAGCAGACTTTTTCTAATGTTACATTTTGCTGAAAAAGTGACATCTAACTTGAGTGCCAACATTTATGGGTGAATCTCCCAATATGCCAATTAAGAGAAATAAGTTTCTCCAGAAGATGTTTATTAATGCAAGTACCTACATTCAGTTTCTAATGTTAGGAAGCATGAATATGACCTGCTACTAGTGATTTCCTAAGACCTCTTTTATGACATTCAGTTTATCTAGAACAAATTTAATATACCTCTTACAGAAAAACAGGCAACTGCCAACTCACCTCCTGTAAATCATAAGGTAATATGGTTTTAAGGTATGTTATGAACCCCACAATGCAGTCAGTGAGGAGATAGCAGAACTACTTTGATTTCTCTGGTACTCTCAGTTCCAGACACAGGAGAGGCRTTCCAAGCACGGATCTCCACCAGAGCTAGTTAACCCTGAGCCGATTTTTGTGCTACTACCGCTTGCTAAGAAACCTGCTAGTTCCCAGTGCCTGAGACAGCTCAGCCAGTCAGGTGAATAGCTCTAGCCTAAAYTGTAGGCTGCTATGTACAGGAACAATCACAACATAGGCCTTAGGATATCTAAAATGGCACTAGACACTTATGTCTTGCATGCTCCCATTGTCATTTGGGAGCAGAAGAGGTCAGGGATCTTAAGGTGCATTTGACTTGTTCTCAATTCCAGTATCAACCTTCTAAGTCTGGGAGTCTCCAAAATTATATAATAATTGAATAGTCTGGTGGTTCATAAGCTGGTGCAGGGACAGCTACTTTGCAGCTCTGCAACTTTGCTCCCCCATCACTTCCTGAGTTCCAAGACTGCTTTGGCAGGCATTCTTCCTGTGAGGGGCTTTGAGAAATGGGGTCCCAAACTTGCCTAGCACAACAGGACCTCTAGAATCATTGCTGTACTATAGCACTGCTTTTATGATTTCTAAATAGAAATAAAAAACTTGAGCAAAAATAATTTGCTTTCTCAGTAGGCCTCATTCATTTTTCATCCCTTTGTATTTTTGATTATGCAGGAAAGACCAAAAGAAAATTAAATAGATCTAGAGACTCAAATTTGGCATGCAAGGAAATAGTGAAATAGAAAGTAAAGGATGAAATGGCAAATTGATCAAAATGCTTATTCAGTTAGTATAGTTGGCATTAGCTGATTTCATTTATAATGTATTTCCTCATTAATGTGTTCCCTTCTTTCTTCCTTAAATGATAGTCATTCTGTAGTGAAACATCAGCATTGCAAAGTTTAAGATACTATGATAATTCCCAGCTGAACATGATCTCTGAAAAAATTCTTAGAGACTTTTTATGTTGGAGATAAAATGCAGTRACCATCTAATAAGTAACACAGAGGAAAAGACTTAGAAGACATGAAAGGACTTGAATTATTAGGGGAGGATATATAATCTATGTGCCTTAATGATATCTGAAGGCCATATATGAAATAAATTTCCTTGAAATGTACCTGCCACAACTGTTTGATCACATATATTTGCACTGTGATTTTTCTAAACTAGCAATTCATGTTTTCCTAAGCCTACATAATTTAATGTATATTTAAATTTTATCTTTGGAGATATTCTCTCTTTCTTAGGTAGTCAACGTTACTACAGATGCAAATGTCCCACAATGTTAACATGGTTTAAGATACGAAGTATTGCTATCCCTGTAAGTACTAAGGCTGAGAAGATATACTTAATTGCATGAAAGATGTGTACAGACTCTCAGACAAAGCTCAGCAGCTTCAACGACTTCTGCTTAAGCGAAAGCCTAAAGAATGCAGGTGTTTCCACAACCTTTTCTGTCTCATCTGGTCAAAAACCAGTAGAAGAAAGAATTACAAAAGAAAGAGGAGCAGAAAAGTCTCATCTCACGCATAGCCTGATCCAAAAGATTCAGGGAAGAGATAAGTGTTGTTGCCAGAAGACAGAGTATACAGATATTTACTGCTTGCACATTGTGCCACAGGGAAACTGTGGCTGTGGACATGTATGCGTGCAACACATTTGATTCCAAAAAGAATTTTCTGCATTACTTCATCTGCCACACATTTCCAAAGGCAGCCATATGAGGGAATGAGTGGAGCTCTGGAAAAAGTACACATCACCTATTGGGCCTGCTTACTTTTAATACAAGAGTATGATATTAAACTTCCACTGACTTATGAATATGCTCAGTGTCTACCAAACCTTCCTGCAAACCCCATCTCTATCTCATGCTATTTCAATAATATTATTTCATATCACTGGTGCAGCATCGTCAATATTAGTGTCATAAACTAGATTATTTCCCTACCAGTTTTTAGGCTGATAATCTGTAAAGGCTGCAGCTGAAATTCTTGTAGTAACAGCTCTTAGTATTGGGTGCACTTGGTAGTCACAAGTGCTTATTTCATGTAGAAAACCTCACAATAAGAGGGTTTTAAACCGCATCCTATCCCTTGCTGCTCAGTGCTGCACTTGGGCCTCTCGTCAGGGCACAACCATCCACCTGGCCAGCTGCACAGTCATCGCACCCAGACTGAATTCATTGCAATGGTTGTAGAAGATATATGAAATATTGACTAATATTCAGTAAAAAAAACAAACAACCCCCCCMCACACACACAAAATGGCTTGCTCCAAAAAGCATTAGAATTCTGCTGTGCCTGACTCTGCTGTGCTGTGTATAAAACATCCATGAGATTTCATGATGAGACACAAATACATGAGGATTCTTGATTAGATTTGAAAATCTAGGTATGATTATACCCTTCTAAAATGTCAGTACCAATAACATATTCCATTGGGTCCCAGATGTTCTTTTATACAGCCAGTTTAGAACTGTGGCTCTGTACTATGAAACCATCTCTTTACACAGAAGACTAAAGCTTATTTTCTAAAGAATAGTAATATCATGGCCTTCTGAAGAACAAACTGTCATTGCTGAAATATGTATCAGATCTCAGAAGTATTAAAAGTCAAAAGCTGCCCACCACTCATCCATACCCAGAGATACCTACTCTGAATCGAGTTCAGCACTCTGAGTGGTATATGGCTATAAGTGAATACCAGTTTGAACGTAGTGGCAGTGATTTATGTTTTTTCTATCCAGAATCTTATTATTTATTTAAGAATACCTTCAGATCCAGGACTACTACTGAAATTGTTTCAGTTGTATTGATTATCCTTACAGCACTGAGTACTTCTTATCTCTCTAACTCTGCTGTTCTGTAATTAGCCACTCAGAGAGATGACACACTTCAATTTAATTAGCTTTGAAGAAATCTGCATTAATCTGCTGATATTTTTCATGCAGAATGCCCACATAGACTTAGAGATATGTTACAAAGATATGCTTTTACCTTCTTTTGTTGTTGTTTATTTCTTTGTTTTCTGCATCACAAGGCTGGAGCGGAATCACAGCTACTAACAGGTCTTATTCACTGCAGAAAGATTTTGCTTAATTATTTAATGTTTTCCCAATTTAAGGAACCCGTATTAATTATTTAATTAGCATTCTGCTATGATTAATTGAATGCTCACAAATCAATTAAAAGCTGCTTACCTTTTGCTAGTTCAGTAACTTCAAAGGAGCCTCTTGAGAAATGGCAAAATTTACATAGCTCAGAAAATCCCATCCTCACTTTAAAAGCTATGTTGGAAACACAGTACCCTGTCCTACACATTGCACTGCAGTTCTGAGTAGCACAGCAGACAGCTTTCTAGCATTCTGAATTCATGGGCTCTTCTTTGTGAAACCAGTAATCACAGAAAATTCATTTGGTATTCAGACAGATGTCTTCTGCTCTTCCATGTTTATGCCATGATAATTACTCCCACTGAAGAAGAGAGAGTGCTCCAGCAATGGCTACTTGTTGATGTACCATGGATTAGCATTTCAGACTTTCTGCTTCTCTGCGTACATTTGAATACAGACAAATTTGGCCAAGCACCCAGACCCACCAAAATTAAAAGCCAGTCAGGTGCAACATGGAGTAATTCTGCAGCAAAATGGCTCATATTTCACTGCACTTATTCACTACAGACCTACTGTCTGGCCCAGGATCTTGCAAACTTTAAAAGCACAGACAATGAACTAGCCCCACCATTAAAAAAAATTAAAAATAAATAATAAAAAAACACCCACACAAAGGGTTTTGCATAAAAAAACTAAAGTCAGTTATGAGTGACTCACAAGATACCTGGTGGGAGAAGAGAAGAGAGCCTTGCTCTTCTCTCAGCCCRGAACAAGGAGACTGGCCAGGTCCAGCTAGACAAGCAAGTTCACCTGGCCTCCCATCCACCAGAARCTGTTAYCTTGTCATCTGGTTCTTGCAGGTTTGGCAGCTTGTCTTCCAATTTGTCCTGTCCCAGGTAAATACATTCCTTCACTGTTGCAACTAAAACCATGCATAAAATCTCTTTTCATTGCTTAGACTTTCACCAGCTGGGTCAATAAGGAAGGCATTCACACAAAACAGTTCTCAAATCTACTGCAATTCTCTATTTTCCCCTTGAGGTGCCTGGAAAAGTATAGGTAGGACTTGCCAAGCCTGCTAAGATTTTTGCTGTTGTAGCCCAGAAACAAGCAGAAGTGCCTTGGGACCTATTTGCCAACAAACCTTTTCTTTTGAGTTTAATGGGACTGACACAAAAGCTCTCATCAGTGATTTTAAGCTTTATTTCTGGAAAGAAATAAATTGAAGATACAAAATGAAAGGCGACCACTTTCACAAATGTTGATTAATTACCAGTGTCGAGAAAGGTCCAGGATGAGGGGAAAATAATAAGCAGCATTTCTGATAATAGCAGATTGGCTGATTGTAACCATAGGTTTGATCCCATGGATTGCCGCATTTGAGCTCCTCCTAAGCAGAGGGCATTCACATTTCAAGAGCAATGCTCTTGGTCAAAATAATGAACTATATAACAAAGCAGCGTACTTCCTGACACAGGGATTTTGTCACACTTTGGTACAGAGTCACTATGATAGGCACTAGCTAAGACAATATATTCTACAGATATAAGCCTCTATAGCCATGCTGAACCTGATCCTAGCCCAACTTTTACTCCACACTCATCCATATTTACAAATGTTCTGATATCCACAAAGAAGAGCAGTATCAAGTGCTTGCTCCCATCACTTGCTAAAAGCTTCACTGCTCGGATTGAGTGTATCAATTTCTTCTAAGGAGAAAGAAATAATAAGGCTATCATTCTTGCTCAGGTCTCTTCAGCTAGAACTGRGACCCTTTGATAGGAAGAAATATGCTGAATGCAATTGCTTAAACAGTACACAGCAGCCAATGTATTAAAACTGTAGCACAACAAATTGCTTTTTCCCTCCTCATTTCTTCTGTATCTGATGTCAATGCAAGGGTACTGTGACTGGAAAATAAATAACTCCTGCCTAAGATGAGAGATCCCTTTTGCTTCTCTGTGTACCGTTTCTGCTCAGGTAGAGCAAAATCAAAGAGGGAAGATATGCAAGCTAGAAACATAGGTTCATACGTAGCATGTGTTCTACCATGGGTTCAGTCATTTGCTACAGCTTGACAGAAAATCATGTATGGAAAAAACACAGGTTGCTCACGTTCTCAGGACAGCATGTTACTCTAGAACTGTTCATTATTAGTGTAATGGGCTTAGATCTCATATTGTGGAAGATGATGAGCACAACCCTTAACCAAAAGCAGATGCAGTAAAGTAAAGCAGACTATATTGCTGCAAAGAGATGTCAGTGCATCCAAGAGAGGAAAAAGCAGCAGAATCAATACAAAATTAGCAGAAGATGCAGGAGGAACAGTGCTGGGACTGGGGCAGGGGTTACAATTGTCTATTAGAGGSGCAACTGTAAAGACAGCTCTTTGGATTAGTAGTACTACCAGGAAAAAAGATTTAGAAATAGGGGCAAAAACCTATCTCCTGTTCTTGGATTCTTACTTGGGCTTAAGGAAACATGTACTTTCTATTTGAATAAATAGTACTGTGAAAATACCTGGTCCTAACACCAATTTCTCCTCCTAACAGAGATAACCTGATGTAACCCTAAAGGTCCTGCTGGTGCATTGAACCTGGSCCCTGAACCATACCACCATATCACAGACTTTCAGAAACTTCACAAACTACACCATTAAAGAGTTTAGCTTTTTGCCCCTAATACTCCTCTTTCTTCGTTTTTCTAATGGTAGTAAACTGATTTCCAGACCACATTTAAGACCAGTTTATATCAGTCTTCTGCTAGCATTACCCTTTCACCACAATAACTCTCCTCCCTCTTTTGTGCTTACCTCCTGACACTTATAGCTATCTATCATATCCCTCTCAACCTTTAATTTACAATACTAGACAAACCAAACTCTTTAAATCTCTTGTCATGAACAAGCTCTCCATCCCCCTTACCTTTCTTGTAGTCCTTCTCAGGTAATGTTCCAGGCTGAAATCCATCTTTCCTGAATGTGACCTGAACTATATGCAGCACTCTAGACTTAAGTCTCACTAATGCCTTGTGTAAAACATTGACTTTATTTCATCTCTTGAAGAAATATCTTCCCCTGATTCATCCTGTAAATGCATACACRTTTTAAGCTCTCATAACACTGGTAATCACAGAATGACTCTGAACTAGCTAGTCACTCAGGTTGTTCTCCATGACCATCATTTCTAACTCATCAGGTTACAGTTGAAACAGCTGTGATTAGACTGTCAGTGCATAATTTTGTACTGTGGCATTTTACCCCTCATCTACTTACACCACTCTTCCTCATCATTTGATTCTTTCTTTTTCTTAACACCTCTCTGTACTGACAATGCTTTCCAGCTTTGTCATTAGGAATCCCACTAATACACTCTCTCTCTCTTTTTTTAAGTCATTAATGAAAAGTTTAAACTAGAACTGTCCAGTCACCAATCCATCAAAAATTCCAGTTTTAACTTCTTGACTATTTGATTTTTCCCTTTCAATGTTACTTGTTCTCTTTTCCTTTTAACTCAGTTCCTATACATGATATCTCTACCATTCTCCATCTTCATTAACAGTTTTCCATACAGAATCAAATATATTTTTTAAAGTATAGTTAGATGAGATCTACCATGTTTCCTGTGCCTTGAAAAATATACTGATTCTGGTACAATCTGCCCAATTTTAGTAAATTCATGTTGCATTTTAAATGTGTTCTCTATTTATATTTATTCTATCTCCTGAATGAAGATGTCCTTCAACATGCATACTACTGATGACTTGTTATCAGTGTTGTAGTCATCCAGATAACTTCTTCCCTCCCCAGCCTCTTAAATACAACCACTATATTTGATATTATATGGTATTCTACTGTGAAAAGATAAACATTCATATGAAAATAAGGCACAGTATTCACTTAATTTTGAGACATCATCTTAAATTCCTATCCTATGTTATTCTCAGGTGCATAGGGGCTTCCTTTCTTCTTCATTTGTTTACTTTTTATGCATAGAACTTTTGCTACTAGTTTTAATCATCTGCAAGGTCTAATTCCACTGATCTGTTAGAGCTCCCTGTTTTAGGGTTCATCACTATTGCTTCTTTGGTGATAAATACTGTTTTTAGGTGTGTACACCATGCACTTTTCTTTGTTTCAATGTTTTCCTGAAAAGGTTGTTTTCTCAAATTTTGACAAGCCCTTTCCTACAAGGTTTTTTTTTTTGCTCCTTGTTTGGAATATAGATTCTTAAGAGTTTCAGCATTTAATTTTATAGAATTCCAGGGATTTTTGCATTCAAATTCCCAAACTCCTGGTTTCAGGTGCCTTTCCTAACCTAGAACCTTTATCTGAATAATCAGTTTTAGTGAGAGTATTTCCACTGTTTCTCTTACCTTTTAAACTGAATCTATCTGTGATATTTTATCCAAAGTTGTTATCCAAAGCCCAACCTTCTATAAAGCCCTGATTTCTTACAAAAAACCAGCATAAAGTAATAACACTTCTAACTGGTTCAGCCATTATTTGTTGAAGAAGCAGCAATCTCATCCAGGTATTTCAAGTACTACCAATATCAAAGTAGTATGTGTTTTCAAATGTCTGTCTGGGAAGTTATAGTACCAATGTAACAAACACTAACATTTATCCCTGGTAGCAGTTCGCATCATTATCAATATCTGACTTTGAAAGTCTATAGCATTACAAAACATCATTCAACAGAAATATTTTTGCCATTTTTCCATGACTTTGACCAAAACTGATTATTTCCTTTATGACATCTATATTCACTTCATTATAGTCTATCTAAACAAAACTATACAGTACAGTGAGCCCCCTTCCCTGAATTGTACCTTAGTGCTGTCTTTCCTGGCAAGTACCTACCACAATGCATGTGTTCCCACCACCATTACTGTATCCCTGTGTTTCAGTTCTACCTCTAATGTTACTATCAACTCTAGTTGGCCAGAGTGCTGGCATCTGTGTACAAAGATTTCCATTATTTGTTATTTTCTCAGCTGTGTAGCTGACCACATCATACACTTTACTGTTCTCAGCAGCACTCATACTTTCTTTCTGCCCTTTCTGACCAGTAATATCGATGCCATGCACTTGTCCAGTAGCTTCTTTTCATGGTATGTATTAAAAAAAGAAAACAGTTGTAGTGTTACTTCATAATTTGTCAGCCTAACCTCCCAGGCAACCACAGCCTGTTCCCAGAACCATCACTCAGGAAGAGTCCACTCTTCAAGAATGTATCCAACAGCTGAACAGCCCTAACTCATCCTCACAGCAACATTCAGTACGATAAAAGCGACTCTTGTATCTAAATAAATAAAGGGTTACCAACCAATGCTTTAAAAGGCAGTGTTTACTGCTAACAGTGAGCTGCTTTAATAGTCAAATTCTGCAGATGTTCCACACTACTAGTTCAGAAACTATAATGCTATGGATCTCAAACAGGTCTTCCACTTTAGTCAACCTGAAATAACTTTCTTCAGATGGGCTTTTTGATTCCTTTACAGTTGAACAGTGAGTAAAGCAGAACATATTTTTCCAATATATATATATATTTTCCCATAATATGTGAATTTGCTTACACCAAGAAATTCCCCATATAATCCACAGCTGTCTATTACAGGTTGCTGTAAGGATCTCTTCAGGGAGTGATCCTGGAGCCAAACTGGAATGGAACTGCTATAAGAGATCCATCTTTTCTACACTTCAGAGTGAACATTCAGTAGTATCACTCAGATTGTGTGCTTAGCTATCAGTTTTCCTGTCTACTGTTAGTCTTTATAAACATTACAACAATAACCATAGAGTTTTCCTTTAAAGTTTTGACATTGTAAAACACGGTCTCAGCTGGTAAAACTACAAATATCAAGGAACAGAATCTGAGTAAAGTAAAAAGCCATACATGGATCCTGTCAGTGGCAAAAGGCACATGCCTCTAGGAAACTTTAGTAGTCGTCAAATGAAACTAACAATAAGTGATCTCTATATAATAAGTAAATACATAAAAAGACACATACATAGTAAGCTAAATTCCTAAAACTTTGCTAAACATTTAATTGGAGAATTTTTCAAAAAGAGAAGTACATTAGTTTCAGCAAAGTACATACCGAGAAATGAACGCACTAATTTGCTACAGGAATACTAAGACAGTTTTGGCATTTATGACCCTATGTTCTACAATGGTTTTGAACTCCCTCAAATCTCAGAGAAATTTATTCAAGAAACTGAGAATTATAACACTGAGAAAAGCATCTATCAGTTCCAGTGCAATGTAACACTACCCAATAATAAATTGTCTGATGGTCATGAGAAAAGGAAACCCTATATATGTTTACCACATTGATAGTCAAAAGCATGTCCTTGTTTAACTGACCTTTTCATTTTTAATACAACCAGCCCTCACCTTTAAGACAAGGGCTTCAACCAAAATGATTCATTTCAGCTTCCAGGAGGTACATATTCTATTAGAGCTTGTATTTTTGGAAATGCTATTAACACTGGCTTTCCAAGGGATCATTTTTTTCTTCCAACAGGATCTGGAAAGAATTATATATTCATTATTTGTACTGTAATCATTCCCAGTGGCCACTGACACAGGGAAAAATCCCACTGTGCTAGACAGTGAACATGAATATCATAAAATAACTATCCTAGCATAGTTTATAAGTCAGTGAGAAATTCCACAGTTTCACTAGGTAGTACAAACATAGGATTGTATATAAGGGAGAATAGTAGAATAAACAGATCACATTTTTCATTTCTATATATCTTTTATTATTAAGATAGGCTGGAAAAATGGCTGTCAGGTTCATAATGGGAGAATACTTTGAAACAAATCAGAAGACTCACTTCTGAATCCAAACCTAAAATCCAAGTGTATACAATATTTGTTTGACATCATTTCTATGAATGAGGAGGCTTGATGTGCACTCCAGGTTTTGCAATAATTAAGTCTGCAGTTCCACTATCAGCTAGGTTAGCTGCCCAAGTAAACAGACAGAAGGCTGAATAAATCATCTTTTATCTAAGTGTTTTTAAGAATACATACATGAAGTATTCTACATAAAGTATTTTTCCACTTGTTTCCCCTGAAATAATAGTGTGTTATTTCTAAGTTCCTAGCAGTACTACTTCTGGTTTATTTCTCCATCATAAGGACTGGCAATAGTATCCATTTGCTTATACACTCAACAAGTGTAGAACTATTGTAAAGTATGTAATCAAATTCATTGCTAACAATCACATGAATAAATGCAGTCAATTTTATGCTGATAATAATGTCCTGCCTTGTGAGGAACAGTCACAAAGGAAATTTCTGCAGCTGGGCCACAGCATGGAGCTATTTTGTATTTCACTTATTAATACAGATGAAAGTAACTTTATTGCGCCAAATCAGACAATGCCAAGCTAATAATGGATGTCAAGGAAGAGAAGTGATGCCAGCAAATCCTAATGAAGAATCTCAATCAAACATGTATTTAGGATCCAAGATAAGAAAGCAAAACAGCATGGGAAATACATGAAATGCAATTATTCAGAGCATATAATAAAGCTATGGTTACAGTATATGCACTTTTAAACCATTAGATAAGTGATCTCCCAAAGAAATTGCAGCACTCACTGGAGAAAGAAATAGGCTAAATAATTCAACAAAGCATAAACTGAACTGCTTTTTATGTCCTGTGCACTGCAATGTTTTGAAGTCCTCTGATAAACATTTTGCTCAGCTGCTGTGAGAAAGCAGTCACAGTGGTTGTAGTCCCCGTCTCTTGGTAGTTATTTCTTTTCTGTTTCTGTTTCTCTTTTCCTTTTTTTTTTTTTTAATGGAACAACATAGAAAACTCTTTAAGACTACTAGAGCAACATTAAAAGCTAAAGTTTTTAAAACCCAGAGGACAGTTGTCACAGTTCACTGACTTTTTTTCTTCCATTTGTTTCCATGAGGTTTRCTACAGTTACATTCCACAGGCGTCTATACTGTATACCAGGCAATACATTATTGGGCCAGAGAAAGTCTTGGGTTAGTTGATGATGGAAATCACCACTATGACTTAGAAATATGTCTAGCTGTCTAAAGAGCACAGAATAAAACTCATGTGACCAGGCTAGGACAGTTTCCACCATGTTTAAAATGAGTTGGTTGGATCATTTCTCCACCTCTACTCAGGTGCCATTCCAGCAATCTTGTTGAAGCATTAGAGCTAGATACAGTATCTCAAGCTAATTCTGGAAGGACACAAGCCAATTTCTATACCAGTGGCAAAGTATCTTTTAATATAATACTGCTGCTAATTATTTTGCCACAACACTATTTCCATGCAATAGTGATAACAACTGTCATTATCATGCAGCTTATAACAATAAATTCTACCATGACTGGCTTCACTGACTTCTGTCATACTGTGTTGTATCATGCAGCAGCGTGAATGGCATTTGCAGCAGCAGCTGCACTCAAATACAAAAATAACCATATCTAACCACAAACTCTGAGCCACTGAGAGTCAATTCTTCATTTCCATGAACTTGACTTCAAAATGTTTTTTCTAACCACCAGTCTGAATACACACACCTCAAGTCTGCAAATCATCATTTAATTTTCTAAGGCCAACAGTATTTATGAATCTCCATTGTCACCAAGAATTATACCAATCCTCTGACCATATGTCAGGCTGAAATTTGCTCTCACACTCAACAGAAGTTTCCCCATCCATGTGAGTCATCTCCAGTGAATTTCTATTAATGTGATTATTTTCCCTTGAAAGGGGAAGAAAAAAGTCAGGAAAAACAAAATCTATTTAAAATTAGAGGCCCAACCATGAAAGTACTAGAAAGAAAGTATTGACACCATATAGGTCATCACAGACAGGTACTCTGCAAATCAGTCAGGAGCTGCACTGAGAAAGCCACAGGCTTCCACTAACACATAGAATAAATATGCTATTGTTCTTCTTGTGATTTGTTACACTATTTTTTTCAAGACAGCATGGAACTAAAATGCTAGAAGATTAACCCCATCTGTACATAGCATTATATATATACTGACCAGCAGAAATACATAGAAAACTTAAAAAGAGAGGTTCCAGTTAAGGAAAATATTTAGACACATACTTTAAGTATAACATCCATTAACATGAAGTTGAATAAACACGCTATTCATTACATCATGGCCTCTATTTCTCAGGCATGAAGTTTTCTAAGGAGTTACCTCATTCTAGTATTTACTTCGGTCTGGATTTTGAATGTTTCTGTAGCTAGAAGAGAGTCAGCAGTACACCATCAGAGAACACTGTAATCCTCCAGTCAACTAGCAGGACAATTACTTGGTTTGAATATCAATTTCATGAATAGAAGAACTGCTCTTTTGTATTATATGGAAAGCTCAGGATTTGCTAGAAAGTTCCCAATGCATAACTTGGCTCTATGGGGATTTTGTCAGAGTTGCTGGGTCACAGTCTCTGGCCCAGAATAATTTAGGGGATAGACAATTAAGTCGGGGAAATGATACACAAGCAACTTAAAAACAAAAAAGGCAAGGAAATACAAACTACCAGTTTAAATTTGAAAATGATTTTTCCGGTATTTTTAGCATGTAGCTGCTATTCAAGCTGAGCTCCTCTCATTAAGCTAAAGTGAACAATTCTCACACCTTTACAAGGCTCCTAGAGACAGGGGTGATCTGTCTGGATGTAATGGTCCATTCTCTGCTTTGGTTAGATGTCGGGCCTAATAGCTGCAGAAACTGGGAGGGATTCTTGTAGGTCAGGTAGTGAATTTCTGGTTTGCTTCTTCTCATTTGAAATCCTTTAATATGTCACAAAACACACTTAGAAACACACTTTTCTTTCCCTTTGTTTAGCAAGCAAAAAATAATCATAAAGTTACACAAAGTGTATTTATCTTATCAGTTGCTAAGAACACAAAGTTGAGATGTATATAAACCTGAAGAATGCCCTAAAAAAAAAAAAAGATATAAAATCACAATTGTCACAAAATCATGGCAAACATTTCATGCAATTTTAGAAATGCTTAGCTTCTACTCAAGAGTGCAGCTGAGAACTTTTCCAATCATTCCTCATTTTTATTTAGTTCACCATTTGTCATTTTTTGTTCTGCAACCTCACAAGTTTGTATATACTTTTAAATCCTATTCTGTTCCTTTCATTTTGGCAAATATTATTTCCTCTCCACCCCCCCCCATCATCTTTATGTTTGGAATGAATCTGAAACTAACATAACATTTCCCAAAAGGGGTTGGAAATTCAGTTAACACCTTATACCAAGAGCATATCTTTGCAGCAGCACCAACGACCATTACATCAGCACTAAAAGAAAACACACCAAAGACTATGTTTCTAGGTTGTACGCACGCTGCAAAAACTGTACTTCTGGCACTTTAAAACAAAGCAGATAGTAGACATCTTTGGGGGAAAATGTGAAAGAGGCATGAAAAATAGTTGCTAATCTGTTTATCCAGCCAGAAAATAGTGAGTGTGATGAGCTTGATCAGGTGGACAAACAGATACTCCCTGTTCAAGACACACATGAAATACAACTGCTTGTTTACCCTCCAAAGCATCTACTTAGAATCAAGGGAGCAGTATTATCCTTTTGAGAGGTCTGAATTTGAATGATCATATTGTGACTACAAAAATGAAGTTTGGTACCATTTTTCTTTTATCAGCCATTTCTGAATGGCTGAGATGGGAGTAAAAAACTTTTCCTGTAAATTTGTAAAAAGCAGGCATGTACTGCTTTATGTCCATCACTGATGTACATTTAGAATTAAAATATATGAAGCAGATATATTATGTAGAATTAGCAGAACTTTCCTATACAAGTTCTACAACCCAGAGTAGGTCAAGTTTGGTTCTCACAGCTTAAGCTGCTTTCTTTTATATGAAAAAGAAAATTCATTTAAAAAATAGGGAAAAATGACTTCTATGCACAAATAGTGCTGAACATACACATTTCAATAAAGAAACTGCCTGAAGGAAGATTGCCAAAGAGATTGCAAAGTCTTTTACCTGAAACAATACATTTAGGTTAACCATTAGCCTCAGGTCTTGACCAATACAATACTAAGGGTCTAATCCTAATTGTCTTTCTTTAACATGCTTTAAATAAAGGGAGCAAGAGCTTTAGAAAGTCCAAAATCTTGCAGAGCAATAAAGAGAAAGAGCTCCTTTCCCTCAGCTATGAAAAGTCATTTCTCTGGGGCAGTTTACACTTACAAAAGGGAAATGAATGTCAAAGATCTGGATTTATGCATCCACCAGCCTCTCACCTCCGTCAGGCTGCAGTCATACTAATACATGAAAGGATTTAAGTGGCAGCTCCAAAGCTCTTTAACTGCTCATCTGTCCCAAATTGAAAACATTTATTTCCAGAAAACATGTGAGAAGGTTCCTCTGAGTAAATAGCCTTAGTCTAGGAAAAGAGGAATCAAGGAAATGCCCTGCTTCCTGTCTATCACACCTACCCCCTAGAAACACATTTAACAAACACTGGGCATTGAAGGTTTTTTGTTTGATTGGTTCTCTCTCTTTTTTTTTTTTTTAATGAAAGTTTAATTGCAAGCAAAGATCTCCACCTGGAATAGCTACTCATTTGGATTCCTGTCCAATAAAGCAATACTTCTGGAAGCAAATATAACTGAGGATTGAAGTTGCAAGAACTGTTCACTATGAAGAAAAGAAGAAATGAGACACAAGCACAAATAAAGATTGGGCCCACATAATAGCCCAGTCTCTCGATTTTCTTTTCCTGGCACAACAGTAGCCAGAGAAGCTCAAAGCAAAACTGTTTGAAGCAAAGCATTTTCAAAAGAAAAATCATCTGCAGGAAAATCCACAGGCACAAAGAGAAAGTGTTCAGTTTCACTCTTGCTGCCAGAAAGTATCTGTTCAGTGTCTCAAGCAAGTGTTCTTGTGTCTTACACAGCTGCTCTCTGGTCAGAGCCTGACTGAGCTGTGATTTGGGTTTTTTTAAAGAACCTGGTATGAATAACTTTAACACTACAGGCTGTTTGCATTCACTGCTTCCCAAACAGATTTTGTGATTAGGTCAATGATAAGTTTTCTGAGTAAAAGGATTTTAAAATGGGAGCATATCCAGCCATGACAAAGCAAACGTGTGCTATCGCTGGGGTAACACATATCTGTGGTATTCATTAAACTTTCACAACTTTGAAACCTTTTCACAAATTTCAGTTCCTTGAACATAAGTTTTATTTAAAAAAACAGTCTCCAACAATTTTTTTGGAATATTTGGCTATGCTTTTCTAAAATTAAACACAATTAATAAGGCACGACCAAACTCAAGCCTCCTACTTAAAACATTGTCCAAGTACCACCTAGATAACAAGGGTGAATTAATGTCAAGAAGATGATCTTAAATAATTATTTGGAAAAAAAAATGCTTCTGCACTGACACACTGAATGGAATCCTTATTTACACCATTTTCTACATTAAAAAGTGGTCCCTCTACAATTGTACCTTTACCAGTTTGAGTCCACAAGTTTCTCTGATAAACTCAGGAAAAAATGATCAGCCTGAGAATGGCTGAATGGATAGCTCTACATATACACAGATCCTACACTAGTACTCCTCATCCACCTAGACTACTCTGTTCAAATCTGGCCCATTTTTAGAGCCAGTATGACTAAACAAAATCAACTGATAACAGAAAACAGCAGGAAAATTACAAATCCCAGAGAAGCAATCACCCTATCCCTTCTCTAACTCAAGCTGTGTTGCAGTGTAYCTCTATGTAAAGGAAAAGATTAATTCAAACGGTCCCTACTATGCCACAAGAATGTTGCTCCAAGGGCTGAACTATCCTGGAATGAACAGCCCTGCCAGAACAGCTTATTTCTTAACACAAGCCTCTGCCATAAACATGCCTAAGCTATCAGTATTTTGACTGCTTCAGACCACATGGGTGTGTAGTGACAGATACTGTGCATGAGAATCCTCATCAGCGAGACTTGAACAATAAAGGATAAATGGTTCCCTTAAGCAATGCCAAGAGAGGGGTGGTGCATAACCTCCAGGCAAGTACGGACACACTATGTCTAAGAAACCCACAGGCTAAAGGCCTCCATGTTCTCTTTCCTTCAGTACAAAGACTAAATCAAAGAGGCTGCTGTACCCCAACAGCCCAGGCCCTCTCAGAGCACAAATACTTTATGCAGGTAATAAAAGGCAGAATAATAATTATTCCTTTCTCTCTGTGGCACCAGCGCTCCTCCCTTCCTAAAGTGGTCACGCAACCACTCTGCCGTCCCAGATTGTTCATCAACTAGTCATCTGAAGGCTGACAATTATTTTTAAAGTCCACCCACAGCTGGTGAGGATTTCCCATGTATCCTGCTTTCTTCATTTTAAGTGTACTGCCAAAGCTCTCTGTCTATATATCAAATAGCTTGCTTGGTAGAATGGAACACTAGGAGTTGTGTTCTAGGGTAACTAAGAACGGCTGCAATAGAGATGATCACTAGCATGAGTAAGATGGCAATTAGGTTTATGAAATGTGCAAAGTGCCAAATACACTTTATCACAAAAGACATTGAGAAAGGTAACTTTTATTACTGTGCAGCTCTCTAACAGGTCCATCAATTATAATTTTTGAACATTGTTGAGTGATAAATCACCATCTACCCGGGAAAACATCTGTGGCATTTTTATTGTTAATTTAGGATCCTGAATAATTAAACATGGGGAATGCTCTTGGATTTACCTCCTTCCCATGCTTCCCCAGCTGGATTCTGCATTGACAATTAACTGCTGAGCTAGTTCCTGACACCTTGTTCCACCTTCTTCTGTTGCTCCAGGGACAAAAAGGAACTGAGCATGGCTGTACAAGGACAGCCTGGTATGTCTCCAGCATAAACGAGCTCTGAAGTTATTTCCAGCTGCTGTACATGGCTACACACCTCGACTCCTCACATTAGACTGCACTCATAGGTGCAGCCACCTCAGCACTTACAGTTCCTCAGGGTCTGCTGCTCTTCCTTTATTTTAGAGTAGCAGTGCCAAGCTGCTCTGAATTTTACAAGCACTGATTCAAGTCTGGGTTGAGCCAAAGATTAGAAGAGTGGAAAACAGTTTGGAAGCTTCTTTCATGTTACCACTAACATTAACCGCTAACACTAGCATCTCAGCRAATTGAAGGCCTGACCCATCAAGTACAGAATGGCTATAAGGAAATTGTATACTCTCCCAAAAGAATGAGAAAAAGGACTGTGCCTGCAAGTTGCAATTACATATCTTTCTTCTTCTATTTCCTATTCTTCCTATTTCCTATGCTGTTCTGACAGCAACTAATAATGAATCCATCAAGACATTAATGCAGCTAGTAGTTCTTTTCACTGTCTTTCCTCAGGACAGAATTCAAGATACAGTCTTTATTACCCAGACTTTACTTCCTGACTAGGCCATTTCRCTGTCTTTAAGAGAAGCCTAGGACTGAAAAGCTAAAAACGATCATGGTACTTTTTTAGTGCCTGAAGTTCACTCTCAGAAGAGATCAGCATCCCTTTATGACTCTACTGCCTCAGACTGAACAGAGAAATGTTGGAGCTTTAGACAAATCCAAGCCATTAAAGAAGCTCCATGTTTTGCTCTGGCTGAAAGCTGAATTTTCCTCTCCTACCTGTAAGCTCAGATACAGCTTTATTTCAGATTCTCCTCCTGACTAAAACTGATACTCTTACTATTACACAATATATTAATTCCAGAAAGCACTTGTGCTGTTACAACACATATACAATGAGTCATATAAGGCAGACTGTGCAGTAGGTTCAGGCATAACCTTACCCTACCTTCTTTTGCATGCACAAGGACCCCTTCCTGAAGCTCTGTATCAGCCCTGGCTGGGAGCTGAGGAGCCTCCTTGTACATGGCCAACTGTAAGCAGTGTGTCCTATACCTACTTTACCCAAGGGGAGCATGCTGGCTGCATTCCCAGAGACACTGTAATACATAGATTTACAATGCCTCCAGTGTTTCCATAAAAGCATTTCCCAGACTTCTTTAACACTTACCACATTTCTTCCTGCATCTGTTATAATGAATATCTACAAGCACTGTACTGTACTTAGGTAACATGTTTTTCTCATCCTTCCTAATATTAAAGTGCTAATTATTCTTCCAGCTTTGAATATGATGGTAGTTACCCGAACATTAAATTAAGGCTTTTCTGATGAAACTAAGAATTCCCCACTAGGACAGTGAGGGGAGAAGGGGGTAATTATCCCCTAGAGATCAGAATCCTTAAAAAAAAAAAATCAGAATTCCATTATACCACTGTAAAACTACAAAGACAAATTGCCTGTTCAGGTGAGCAGGAAAAGGACAGAGTTGTGGAATGACTCCATTCATATTTACCACGCTCAGCCCCTGGTTTAGACTTTCATCTAAAACTTGCATTTTGACAGCCTTGCTATAGGCAATAACCTGCTTTTATTAAATGGTTTTGCCAGTTGTCAAAACAGGATTTGAGGTGTCAGTGCTTCAGGATGACTAGAACACATGAAATATAGAGCAACTTTGTCAGGTACAAAAGCAAATTGCTCTTTTTGAAATTCTGCCTTTATTGCTATTAACTTGAAAAGACAGTGACAAGGACTTGTAATTAAATACACACACACACACACACACACACACACACACATATATATCAGTATCATATGTCAGCCTGTGCACCTTCTCAAAAAGAACTAGTAAGTAAGCAACACCCAACACTTCTTAACCAAAAATATTTTCACCAAAGAGAAATAAAAGAGAGGGCTCTTCCTAGTTTTAGAGCTGCTGCAAGGGGCATATGGGAATCCTCACTGCCCTGAGCACCCTCAGGACAGAGGGTTAAGGAGTGCACTGCAGTTATAAGTAACAGCTGCATGGGAGATGGGAGGATTGGCCCAGGAATGCAGACAGGAAGGTTTTCATCATTTCTGGCAATGTTAACTGCACCACAGTAGGCATTTCTGGCTAGAGCACTGCTCCTAGATGTTAGAAGGACTGCAGTGGGAGGATGCTTGCTCTTGTAATTAAAGAGGTGTAGCAGAGGGAATCTTTCCTTCATTCCCCATGGAGGAGCTTTGCCTTTGAAAGACATATGGCTGCCAGGAACCAGGGCTCCAACAGTGTAAATCCTTCCCCTTCCCAGCATGGCTCAGCATTAGGAGAAGTATAATTGAGTACTCACAGTATTAAAGGCAAAAAAAAGTTCAGCTGGGACCTGATCCAAAGCACACTGAAGTTAATGGAAAGAATCCCACTGACTCCAATGAGATTTTGGTCAGGCCGCAATGCATTTAAACAAGATTTTTTTTTTTTTAATTTGTTCCCTGCAGAATTTTCCTTTTGCAACAACAAAAGGTAGGAGAAGGAACTATGCAGAGGTGAAGTAGTTTACAGGTTACCTTGCTAGTCCAGAGACAATAGCACTAGGAGAAGCTGGGTTTTCTAGTATTTATGCATATCCAGATTACAAGCTAGCAGAGAAGATGCATGAATCTTGTAACAATGATCTCTTTAGATGATAAGAGAGCAGTCAAGTGACTTAAAAAACCACAGAGCATTTGGCAAAGGAAGCAGAGAAGGTGCCATGGGGGAGAGGGAGCTGGGGGGAGCAGCAGAAGCATTGTTGATATACACACACTTACAAGCTGTGTAAGAAGTCAGTAAGTAGACAGGAAGATGAGAGTAATTTTATTATTTGAGAACAAAAAAAAAGAAAACAGGATGGAAAATTCTACTGAAGTAAAAATTCACTTGACATGCTGAGAGGAAAAGAAGGCAAAGATTAGGTGGAAAGGAAACGTTCCCACATGCTTAGTTAGACTATGTAAGAGAGGAAAAAGGAGAGAAAAAAGTAGAAGCTGATCAACACTATCAACAGATGAATGAGGAGGTTAGAGAAGCTGGGAACACACTTAACAGGGAAAATATCTCCAGATGAGGTGCTATGGATATAACAGAAGAAAGCTTTACAATAGCAAAGCAAGATCTTTGATGCTAAACAAGAAGACGGGATGAGTCATTATACTCAGAACTGCTTTTAGAGTCTCTGTAATAAGGGGAGATTACTGTGCCAGAAGTTACACTCACAGGTTTGGTCATAAAACTAACTGGAAGCCTTACTGCGCACTTAAGTTGTGCATTGCTTTATCACAGAGGTTAATTTCCTTACATCACACTTCTTCCTCCTCAGAACAAGGGGTAGAAGACTTGAGTCCTAACCTTGAGACAAACATGAGGTGTCTTTCAAAATAGAAGGTCACTCTTGGGTCTATTCTGGCCAAATGTTTTAAGATACAGGACATGCAGTACATACTCCTCAATCCCCCATTTCCCCATGCAAGGCTGAGAAGGAAAGTTGTCAAAAGATCCCAGTTACTGGGCCATTGCAGCAGACCTGTCAAGCACTACAGTGTTTTCATAAATTGAGTGGATTTCTGAACTGGAAAAGAGGATGGAGAAGGATTATATTTCGTATTTTGTCTTCAAGATTATTCTGTATTTCTGCAGGCTGTGAATCTGTTCATGTAGCAGGGAGTAAACACACGATCAACCTGTGTCATCACAAATCAAATGAAAATTTGGTATAAAAGGCTATTCAAGTCAGGATAGATGCCCAAATGGAACTGACTACCACAAGGTACAGAGTAATGTTACATTCTATTGAGAATATAACCTTTGTTTTCCTCTCAGTCCTCTCTCTTAGTCTCTCTGAAACTCACAGGTTCATAGTCACTCCTTGTGTTTGACCAATGACCATAATCCTATTCCTAAAACTCAGTATGCAGGCAGTCCCTTAGCTGAGACCAAGTTACTTCTTTCCACTAAACTTCATATGCTTACCATATTCAAGGTCACACTCCTGGATGGCATAAAAAGAGCACCATAGTCAATGAAAGCAAAACTGAGAATCAATCCACCTCCATATTCTGATTTACTAATGCCTGGCTGATCTAGCTACTGTATTGTTTCTGCACTTATCTAACAAGTACCATTCAAAAGCTCAAACTGCTCACGCCTCAAACTGAAAAGAGAGCCAATAATGGCTTGGTACATAGAATATGAGGAGTTAGAAATGTTTAAAGAGTTGCCCTTCTCAAGAAAACACATTATAATAATGTTTTTAATAGATTTGATAAAACTCTGTCTCCATTTTGCTTTAGCTTTACCTTTCAGATGACAATTATTCACAAGTGTATGATCAATATATGGCATCAGCATTAAGATAAATGCTTACACAAAGGCACAGCATACAAAGAATCAGACACGTACTCCATGAACTTTCTGTATGACCATTCTTATTACTAATCACATACACTCAAACAGTAACACAGCAGAACTGCTTTTCTGTTCCACTTAATAACCATATTTGTATCCCCTTTGCTCAGACTGATATAAGTATGCCTRTACACAAATGAGCTATCTCATGAAAAGTATGGCATTACATAGCATGCTTTTCATTGGTAGCTGCTTGCATATGTGTTCTGATTCACAGATGTTAACTAGTCTAGCTACAATTTTCCTGAGGATGAACTATCTAACATTTACCAGGATATCAGAGTGGACATAAGCAGTTACCAGCCACACTGCAAGTGCACTTTAGCTACTCCACAACATCATGTTCGTATATACACCCCTTCACACAAGAGTAAAACACAACTACACTATCTCCCAGTGAAGAAAAAGTCACTTTCTCATGAAGACTGTAATGGTGACTGTGATTCCAAGAATGCTTAATGGATCCAGAATTGAACTGACAGCCGATATATGACTAGAACCCCACAAATGTGCTCTTATCACTCCAGCCTTCTACAGAGGAAGGCCAACGCATATTAAACCATTTATTTTGGACCAGCCTTCCAGGTGAACTGCAAGTGGAATTCATTGCAATTGCCCAATATGAATGTGACAAATAGGTGAATCACTATTGCCAGGCCTGCATCCAAGCGATAAGAGTAGCTAAARGATGGAAGCTGGTATTTTGGTTACCTCTATATCCAGGGAATAAAGAAAAAGAGACTCTTACATTTACAGCACCCTCTCCTTTTCCATCTCTAACGAAGTGCTGCTATGTCCACAAAACTCTCTCTCAGCCATAGTCCTCCTTATATTAATTATCAGCTATTCTAATAGAAAATTTGAAGCAGTATAGAGTATCTAATCTCTCACGGATGAATGAAAACAAAAAACAGTATGTACATATTTCAWGGAGGAGGTAACAACGCTTCCTTACATTCTTGCAAGATTTTGTAGTGTAAGTCTTCAAGATCCYCTCCATAAAGCCAGCTTACTGAGAGACGAAGTTGCTCTAACAAAAGAGTTTTTAGACAATACATAGAGGACAAAGTTATTGCTAAGCATAGGTTTACATTACAAATAATATGGCAAGAGTTTCCACTGTCAGTCTTTGAAGCATTTTATATAAAATGTGTGGATGCAAAAGGAAGACAGATTTTATGCTTTTTAGATCATGTAAATCAAAGTAACACGATCTGTTCTAGTACAATTACTAAATGTTATACTTGTTTGATCTAAGGTTACTCTGAAAGGTCTCCCCCCACACACCATCACAGTACTGATTATGATCCTGAAGTGGGTTATCCCCTCCTCTGGAAGTTCAAAAGCTTCCCATGAGTGCACTACCCTGCATCTCACAGAGCTATGGCACAGTAAGGCAGACTGTAGGAAACAACTTCTTCTAATTAAAAATGAAAAAACACCCAGGAAACATTGCAGCCTGTAATACTCAAGTTGTACGTACCCAGTGCAAGAATTTCCTTTTCTAAAAGCTTTAGAAAAAGTAATAACTGGACCAATGTCAGCCTAACAAATGCAATCTTCAGTCTGTTCCTTTATCTGCCTGCTCATTCTTACATTAACCTGCACTTAACTTCTAGCTCCAAGTTTATCATTTATTTATCAGTCTTGAGAACAAATAATCTCATTCTAAAATTGGTCCCTTGAAAATCTTAACCTTATTATTATTATTCATGATGGTTTTAAAACAGAGGCAGGTAACTCACAATTTTAATTTTTCCTTCTAATATTTACAGAGGACATGAAAAAAAGCTGAAGTTCATCACAGAAAACATATCCTCAGCAGAAAGTAGGGGTGTGTAGGGAAAGAGCAGTGAAAGTTTGAGGTGCCATACCATAAATGACTTATTCTAATACAGTGAAGAGTGGATATACCAAAAATCTTTATTAACCTTTTACTACACTCCCCAAACCTCTAGTACTTCTCTTTAAATAAACCCAACACACAGAAAGAGACAACACAATTATTTTTATGCTACAAATTGTACCCAGCATGCTTAGCTATAGACACTACAGAATTTTCCTAATGGTTCAGATCACAAGAAAATTACTATCACAGCTGACACTAATTGGTGCCCTTACTGGCAGCCTGAGCAAAGAAACTGTGGTTTAGACAAGTATAGGCACTAATCTTTGTCCCTGGGGAAAGTCTCTTCAGGTCAAGATTGATATATATTAATTGAACTGCATGGGCAGACTTGCACTGCCACTGCCTGCATTACAACTGTGCTTCCAGTATGCTTCTCTCTTTCACTTACTTATTAAAGAGTATCTTTGTACCCCACTCAAAATGAAATCATGTGCTAGTTAAATAAGTTKTACTGAACAGGAGAACAAGAAGTGTCAAGGGGAGAACATTTAGAAATACTCTAAAAACATTTAGAAACACTTTGCTGCAAATCAAGACAAGTCACAGACTACATTAACACAATGGAGTAAGTCAGACATGAGAGAGCCATAGGAGGAAGTCTGCCTGCTGGCTGATTAGTAGGTACTAGTCAAGTTGCTGAGGTTTAATTCAAAGGATCTGAAAAAGTCTGATATCCTATCAGTCCTTGAAACTATGATTTAAATAGGATTAGCTCAGTCACAATGATGCAGATTGCACTGTATATTTCATTAGTCTTTCATACACTGAGAGGTCAGCCCAAGAAATTTCACAACTCTGTCAAGAATATGCTTTATAATCTAATTGCAGTTCACCTTTATGAACTTTTTTTCCACAAATTCTTCTATTTCCAGGTAGAGGTAACCATCTTAGGAAACAGTATAATCCTTCATTCCACATTAATACAGCTGACTAAAATAAATCAGCTTAATAGAACTGAAAAAAGTAGTTTGGGCCTTAGCGAGTCATAGTAAGAGTAGATGCTATTCAAGGCTGATATAACAACACAGACTCTACTACATTAACCTCACCTCTGATTCACAAGAACTGTAACATTCCCCTCTTGAGCATCTGTTGAGATTAACATCCCTATGGAGGGGATGCTGCTTTTGAGCAGCTTAGCAAGACAGTACAAAACCCCAAATTGCAGGAATGTCTCACGTTCTAAAGCTAACAATTTCTGTGCCCAATACAACTGGTAAAACATTTACTCAATACAGTGAGAAATGTCCTAATAAGTCTATTCTGCTTCTCATTATCTAAAAATATTTAATGATGGCATCCCAATTATCTTAGATATGCAATAGTGTCTACAAGGAATTTTAAATAATTGCTTTTTCAGATGTCCTTCCTCTCCAACAGCCCCTTATATTAGATTTGCTTTAAGCATAATTTTTATTAAGATATTTGCCAGAAGTAAAGAGTTTTCTTGACTAGACAGCTTTCAACTACATTAAGCTTCCATAGTTTAGCACATAACTTTTAATAACAAAGATGCTGCCTCTCTAAATGATTTGTGTATTTAGCCTTCTCAGACTTTAGCAGAGGACTTTGGCATTCTTGATTTTTTTCCCCCCCGATTATTAAACAACACTTGTTCCATCTAGTGGTAGATTCTCAAGGAAGAAAAAACCCACACAATGGTAATAAGCATAAAATACAGTGTAGGAACAGAAATCTCATATCATATCAAAATCAGGAATGCTTCAATTTGGATAATCTGACCTATTTCATAGTCTTTTCCATTAATACCTACACAAAAATAAAGATAAAACATAGGATAACTTTTCATCCTTACCCCAAAATAAAAAGATAGAACAATACAGGGTAAAAATTCATTGCTGGTTTTCAAATAGCATCACTGGCAAATATATGAAAACTAACACTTCACTTTTTAACTCTACAAAGATTTATTGTACCTGTGTTTAACATGCAGATTAGCTTCTTAAAATAACCTACTTCATCAACAAAATGCTTTACCTTGCTGACCCATCCAACTCTAATTGGCGGGTGATGTCTATTTAGCTGGACCTATTACCTGATAGCACTACTTTTGGGTACACAAGGGAGAAGTTATTCTTAAACTAATTACACAGACTGCATGATGAGCAATACCTCTTCTGGCCCAGCTTTGTCTCATGGCGGTCTCATGGTAAGCAGCTGCCAGAGAGCTGTAAATTATTTTTTGATGGCAATAACTGAAGTGTTAATGGACGGAGATTAGTGTTTCAGCAATATTTTTGTTGTTGATGCTGTTGTTGTTAAAAACAACTTTCACATTAGTTAGAAAATGTGCTTTTTTTTTCCATTAGATACGAAGTAGCCATTCATACTGATAAAATCATAGGATATTGCAAACAGTCAATCTTTTTTGAATGTTTTCTGTGACAATATGGTCTACCAAAACACAGGATTCATATCAGCATATCTGTRCTCCTCTCAGTCCATTGATTCACTTTCATCTTCCTTATTTGAAAGCCTGGAGCACTATGGTCTACAATTCAGAACCTGAAATCAGGCATTCTGTTTTCTATTTTGGCAAATTGGACAAGTCACTTAATTCCCCCATATCTGCTTCCCCATCTCTAGTACACACTAGTCATTGTAAAAATTAATGCATAAAGAGCTATTGAAGATGACATAGGAAGAACACTACACTTAAAAGCATACCAGTTCTCCTACTGTAAGCCAGGCTGCAAGCGTACCTAACTCAAAGCTTTAAAAACATTGAGAAAAGCAAACTACCCCCCTCATAAAATGGGAAATTTCAAATTGATTTCAGATAACACCATTTTAATTTTACTTGCTCATAGAATAGATTAAGCCAAAATGAAGACTACTCAGTTGAATAGATATATTATCGAATAAGATGACCATAGTATATCAAATGCTAAACCACTTTACAGACATATTCAGGTCCCACCCTGACCACTGCATGCAAAAGGAAAAGGTGTTTTTCCTGTTTGCACACTCTGCCATGCTCACTGAGTTTAGGAGAGACAAAACTGCAAAGGCACATTTCAGCGAATGCCTGACCAGCCAGCCCAGTTCAAGTGAGTGTCATTTCTCTGAAAATCCAATTAGAAAATAAATCCTTAAATGCAGTTTGCCAAGGTGCCAATTCTAGCAACTCATGGTATAATATCCTGCCCTGAGTACCATGACACTTGTTGAAGTAAGTGATTTAAAAAGTATAACTACCTTTTTAACCCAGGTTCAGATACTGAAAGCTCACTGAGCCAAAATTTTTGTGTTTTGCTGCTTCAGGTATGTCAAATTCGTAGTATATTCACAGGTTTACTAAAAATTCCAGAGTACCGCARCCACTACAAAAAACAAGGACAATCCTGGATTTACTGTCTGTAATCATTACAAGCTTGTTTTCAAAGCCTGAAACCTTTTTTACTAGGTAACTAAATACCCAAGAAACACAGTGATAGAAAAAGAGAGAAAAGAGTCAGAAGTTTGCACCCAGAATTATTTTTCAGGTTTGCAGCTAAATGTTTGGGGCTTAACACAATTTCTTCTTGTTCTTTGCTGATGTCAGAAAAGGAAGTTTTGAACTGAAAAAGGCAATATTTTGAACAAAAAAACAAAGGAAATCTACACTTGAAAAGCTAAACATCAAGAGACTGAGTAACAAGAGTAACAAAATGGTAGCAGTAACTTCCCTCAGAACCAATATATGAGATGTGAATTTAGACCCCTCTTCCATCTGATTATCATTAGATTCAGTTTTAAGTGGCTGTAAAACAGGATAGTGTCCCAACTACAGGGCTACAACAAATGGGATCTCTGCTGGAGATATTCCACTTTCCACAAATAACTATTTATTAGCAGAAAGACTGGAATCTAAGCATCCTCCATAACTATCAGTACCATAGAGAATGGATACAGACAAACACATTTTCCTCTGTTGCAATGAAAATTTTGCATAACATGAGACTATTGAGAAGGAGAGCAAGAGACACCCCCCCCCCCCGAAAAAAAATACGCTGCAGGAACTAGTATTCAGGAGAGCCTTCTAAGAAGCAGGATCCTGCATCTCCATCTTTGTTCTAATTAGGAAATCTATAGATAGCTCTAAAAGAAAAGGAGGGACAGTACCCTCCTCTAATTTACGAATTGCCCACATCTCCTTTTTCAACCATAGCCCCTGACTATCTACAGAATACTTGCATTGAACTTGTGGGATTTTATCATTTCAAAATCTTTTTTTTTTTTTCCAGTTCAAAGTATCAGTATATTGACTGAAAAACACACTTTTGGCAAACAAGCAATGCAGCTTTTTAGAACTACATTTTTAAAGCTTTAATGCCTAAATCTAAGCAGATCTATTGGTTTGAAAGTAAYTTAAAGTATCTATTTTTAATTTCTCAGTAACATGCTATTCAAAGAACTCTTTGGGAGCTGCAAGTGACCTCTACCTCTGGGGAAAGGATTTAATTGCTGAAATAAGCACACATTTAACTAGCTTTCTGCCCATCTCTATTTTTAAACAAGGAGGATGTGTTTGTGAACTGCAAATAACCCAAGTATGAGAAACTGATGGATTAATGTGATTCAGCTGTATAGCAATTGTGTAGGTGAATGTCAAAAAATTAGATACCAAAAATATTCAGCAACCATTGCTTTTGATATTTAATTTTTTTACCTCACTGAAACATGTTAAGACAAAAACCCTTCTTTTTACCTAAGGTAAATTAAAATTAGGTTTATATTTGGCATTTAGACAACTCTGGTTATTAAAACCATCCTCCAAGAAGATAATGAAGATATAATACTCTGTCCCCTCAATTATTATTAGATTTACCTTAGATTAACCTATTTAGCATCTTCGTGAGCACATTTTGTACAAAGTTTTGTACAAAAAACTACTGAAATCTTTCTAATACTTTTCAATTTCTGKGTGATTGATCAGCAGTCTGTTAACCACCATTTACACTAGAAGTTTTTAACTTGATTAATCAATCGAGTCAAACTGGAAAAGGTTATACATGAAGCTCACCAGAAGCCAGAGTAGTAAAGGTAGCTGGACCATTACAAACTGAATAGATGATCACTCATTAAGTCTGTAAGAGAGAGACAAATGATRTCTCACACCCATCTCAAAAAAGTACATAATAATCCTACACCAACTCCCAGTTGGCACCTAACCAATAAAATTCTACTTTGCATTGCTATCTACTAGAGTATACAAAGGATCATTGTGTGCAAATTGGAGCTGGTTTAAAAAGAAAATGGATACAGAAAGAAATTTGTAGTCTGTTTCTATCTTACAGATGAATATCCTAAAGCACGCTTGCCTCAGGCACAATGTCTAGCAATCGCTCTCCAAATTCCCACCATCTTGAGCTACCCATAGCCTTCACACTAGCTGTGACCCTGAATTTTTATTGCATTTCCAGACACACTGAAAAAAGAATATGGTAACCCTGCTTGCTACCTCCTTCACTTCACTGTGTATGAACACAACTACCCAACTGCATCCTTGGCTGAAAAATGTATTTTTACCCTWTTTCAATTATAAAAGCTTGCAGTTTCCCAAAATTCAGCTCCCTGGAAAATGGCTGCCTCGTTCCTACATGCATGGCAGCACATTTCTACATACCTTAGGGCAGACTTTCATTTCTCAGTTCAGGATCCAATTTTCAGTTACCTTCTACTGGCTCTCAGCTACGCTCTTTGTCTTCTGCTTGCATATAACCCCTGACCTTTTGTGACAAGAATCACTCCTGCCTCATAAAATAACAATCTGTCATTATCATTATATTTTCAAACTCATCTTAACACCTCTTCTCTCCCTTGCTTTTATTGTAGGTATCTTTCTTATTCAAGGCTGAATGATTTGATTTATCCACTGAACAGTGTTTTTCTGCCATTTATCTGCAATTCATACCTGTTATCAACTGAATTGTTTTCTCCACACACACACACACACTTTGACTATTTAAATGTATTACTGTAAGGTTCCACTTTCATTTATTGTTAAAGCCTAAAGGAGTTCACAATGATTTTTCTGCTACAACCTAAAAAAATAATCCCTAACTTAAGCACCTCTCTTTTCTTTTTTAGTTAGATTTGACAGTTGACCAATATAACCTCACTGGCAGTATGGCAGAACAGCTGGCTTCCCCAGCAGTTCGATACTGTCAGCAAGTTGATGCAAGAGAAAATGGGAGTTCACCATTAGACTCTAAGTTACCATGCATTTGGATGGAAGTCACGTAAATAGTACTTTTCTGAACCTGTCAGAAATGAGAGTGAAGGGTCTTTCAGATGGATTATCAGCAGTATCACAAAGCCCATGGAGGTGTCATATTACAGACTCATATCCACATCACAGGGACTGATACAGACTTGGAAAGAAAGCTCTCTCAAACTGTTCCATAGATCTTTTGTACCTATTAAAAGATTTTAGTACAAGGAACAAAGAAAGAAAGGTCAACAGATTATTCAGATTTTAGAAAGATCTTTGGTCCAAGCACTGCACAAGAAGCTATGCAAAAGCCCTGGTTGAAAGAAGCAATATTTTATTATCATGGACTTCTTAGGAGAYAGGTAACAAAAGAAGAGGATTAAAATGTCAATTTTTAAAATTGTTAAATTGTTAAAAAGTGCATTACCCTAGGGGTTCTTATGAGATCCTATGCTTTCAGTGATCTGGAAACAGAAAGAGACATGAGATTTCTGTAAAACTGCAGGTAACAGAAAGCAACTTAGATTTGTCACAAGCAGAAGATGCCATGAGGAACTTCAGAGACAGCCTTACACAAGTTGGGTGAATGGCTAAAAGGATGGCAAAAGAAATTCAATATTGACATACACAAATTATGCACACTAGAGGGGGGGAAAAAAAACTATTCATACACCTTACCAACTCATAAAAAGCTCGTTGCCATCTCTGTAGGCAGCATAATGAAAATTTTTCTTCAGTGTTCCAGCTTCAACCCCCCAAAAAGCTAAATAAGATGTCAGTCTACATGGAATGACACAGTGATAAAGCATATTATGTTCATATGTTGAAATCAATGGTTCACAAGCCATTTAAAAGAAATACTTTTAAAACATGCCCTGTAATTAGCTGTTGAATGTTATTGACACAGCAGGTTGCAAAGGACAAGTATTTAAACACTAATGAAATGAATGAAAAGGGATTAGATAGTCATCTGAACATCACAAATACCCAGTGTCATAAATGCAGGCTTTCTGCCAAGCACTGACTGGCAGCAGCAATGATTAGAGTCAGCTTTTAGGGGTCCTTATTAAATTATGTAAGTAACAGTGGGTAAAGCTACCACCACAGGAAAGTGAATGTTTCCTAGTGTGTAAATTACACCACAGACTGTAATTTAAGGGGTAGCACTTCCCCACTCAAAGCCAGTGTTAAGCAGGCTTCAACATCCAAAAAAAGGATTTTATTTTATTTTCACATGGAAGAGAAGGAATACAATGCATTGACTGAGCAACCCAAATTGTCCACAAAGAGCAAAAATCCCAGCTTCAGAATGCATCTCCTAGTCCTGCAAACATGACTGACTTCAGGGAGCCAAGCCAAGGTTACTTTTTTTGCATAGCTGCCCAGCCACAGCACCTCAACCCTTCTGTTCTCCCAGCTGGGTCTGCTGTGGTGTCCTGGGCCACAGCAACCCTTCTAGCATTTCAGTTCATAAGTGCAGTAACCTTCAGTATTCATGTGCATCTTCCTTATCACAAAAGGAAGTAAACCCAGTTTAGGACTTTCTTTTCTTATAAAACACAAACACACATACGCACACAAAAATATGTCCCTAAACAATCTCCTCTTGAGAACCCAATTTTCACACCTCATCTTCATCCCAAGACTTCCCAGTTAAGAGGAAAAGGCAGACATGGCTGCTTTTCACAATGTAAATAAACATTTTTAAAAAAAAAAAGCTTAAATTGGCACAGAAACTGCTTTTGCTGTTCCTCCCCTCCCCAAAATCTCAAATCATAAGCGCAAATTATGGCTGCATGGTCACGTTCACCGCCCCAATTACTCGCTAACAGGGCCCTTGAAACTGATGGGGCCTTCAATTCTCTTCTCACAAAGAAGCTGCTATTCTCCTTCGGCTACTGATCAGTTACTAATCAGATATTGGAAAGGATATTCATCTTTTTATTCTGTAATGCCTAAGCCAACCTCTAACCGAAGCAGCCGACTAGTTTTTGACTGAGCCAGYTGCTGGAGAAAGGCGCTGGGCAGACAGGGTACGCGCACGCCCGGAGCTGGGCTCCTGCATGTAAAGCTGTTAAGTGGATAACTGTGAGACATAAAGATCACCTCCGCTCAGAGAGGGCAGAGCAGCTGCACTGATATAAAGCATTTAGAAACAGTAGCAAATGACAAAAAGAAGCTACAGCAGCAAGGTTTCTACCTAACACTCCCACTTCACACAGGAAGGCTGAGCACTTGCATTTCTAACTATTAAATATTATCAAAAGGAAACCTAACATAACATCACACTTCCGTCTGTGTTTTTTCCTGCCTCCTGCCTTCCCCTGAGCACGGCTGCCCGCACCACAGGAGTCAAGGCAGCGGACCAGGGTGAGGACAATAAGAAAGGGACCACTTTTCTTGAGTGACTAGCTACAAAATAATTTCTATTTTCAGGTGTTTTTAAAGCACAGACTCACATAACAAACATTAGAGAAGCAATGAAGCCTCTTCTATAAGAGGTGTTTGACACCATCTCTGCATCATTATGCAGAGTCAGCTTTTCTCAAAAGTACTCATACACATATGTGTATGTGTGAGTATATATTTATGTGTGTGTGTATAGGTAATATATGTATATATCTTACATATATAAAAAATACACACACACACACACACACACACACACACACACGCAGATGTGTGTATGTATCTCCATGCCTCTCCCTTTCCTTCAGGTAAGAGGAAGAATTACAGCACAATTTACCTCATGTTATATATTTTCCACTAGGATAGTATTCAATGTGAAATAGCTTCTACTCCTTTAGTCATCATTAAATAAAATTTACCCAAATTCAAATATTTTATTTGTAATAAAAAAAAAAGTTAGTACAACATTTGTACAAAACAAAAGCTATCCAGTATTACATGAAAACAGACAACACACTGAAATACTGGAGCACAGATCAGACATTAAGCTACATACAACTTTCACTATGTATTCCTGGCATTCTTGAAAACATATGAAATGTTCTTTTGTAAAATGATCCACATAGAAAAGTGAAGGCATGAGGCCTAGCCCCAGATACAAGCACTGCATTTGCAAGTTCCAGAAAACGGTGAAGCGCAGCACAGAGAGAAATGAGCATTAGTGGAAAAACTAGATGTTGCAACTTCGTAAGAAAAATACAGTCTCGGAAATACATATATATATATATATAGGGTGTGGGTGGGTGGGCGTGTGTACTTAATAGTGACAAGAAAATATAATACATTTTTGCAGTTTGTTTCAACATTCCTTTGAAGGCTGTTGTAAATTCGTACCTTTAGATTACAGTAAAGCATCAGATTTGTCTCACTTTAACGCTTCCAAGAGTTACATGCAGTATGAAAGTGAAAATTATCATATATCACATCTAGTTCAGTATTAAATGTTAATTAGGTTTTCTACCACGACTGTAAATATTTATTGGCCAATGCTCACAATACATCTTTCTGAAAAAAAAAGGAAGAAGTTATACAGATGTTCCCAGTTTCTAAGAGATAGTAGCAGGAGTCAGCGTTTTGAGAGAGAGCGCAAGCACAAAGAGTGCATGAAMGAGCATGAGAAAAGAAAGAGTGTGCGAAAAGTGGGGGAAAAAAGCTGATCAATAAGAAGTAGAAAGGAAGAATAAAGATGTCAGGGCCTGATCCAGAGAAATGCCAATTCCTCTGCTGACATCTCAATTATTTTTCAAGATGGCTTGGTTCAGCTGACTTTCACATAAACTACAGACTTTGGCTAAAAGTTGAAAAAAATTTTGAAAAAAAAAAAGCCTCTTGACTTAGACTACCCTAACAAAACTATAACTACTCTTGAAATGGTAAGAAAATACATTTTCATGTTCAGAGTTGCATTTGGATTGTAACAGACAAAAATTTAAAGAATAAATTTTAGACTGTCTTCATACTTTGTAAGCATAACTCTCAATTTTTACCATAAAGTATGATTACAAAAAATTTTGTAGACMGTTAATAACTTGTAGACAGTTAATGTAGGGTGTGTTTTGAAGTTCTGATAAATAAGTGTGCAACACATTTAAAACTGATTCTGCAGATTATCAGAGATAATTATGTCCAGAGAGACGATGGTTATCATAAAAAAAAAAATCAGTGTTTCACAGAATAAATACTGCACTTTATCTGAAGCGTTTCTGCCTTAATTTTCCAGTTAAAATTAAAAGAAGAAGAAGAAGAAGAAGAAGAAGAAGAAGAAGAAGAAGGAGAAGAAGAAAAGACTTAGTTTTGGTAATTCAGTGACATATCCCCACACACAAACTTTACAACAACACTGAAAAAGCATCCAGTCTGACATTGACATAGGTTGCAATCTTTTACAGGCACAAATCTCTGAGCATCAACAGAACATGAAAAGTTATTTCCTTCACCCATAGCATGTATGCAGCTTTGCATTTCTAAAATCAACCAGATTTCTCCTAATTTCACATTATTTTAATAAATTTCAAAATAATTACAGATATAAAATTTAATTAGATTATTTAAATAATCACCTTTAGCTAGTGAGCAATTTTGGTCGTTTCAATGAACTTCAATTTAATGGGAAGGGGAATAACTGTTCAGACAGTTCATAAAGTTAGGCTCATGATCTCTCTCTTCCTTCAGATATTTTCAGCTGAATAGATACTGACCACTGCTTCTCTGAACAAATTTTAAGTCTTTCTATGTGCAGCCACTTTAGATTGAAGCTTCAGACAGAAATCTCAGGTACGGCATTGGAAAGCAGACATCTTTTAGAAAAGACATGTTAATCATTATTTAAACAAGTCAGTTTGTTAAAGATTCATTTATAGCAAGAATGTCCAGTTCTCCAAACCATCTTGGCCCTGAATCCACTCAATACTTAAACAGGCGTCCAGTTTTAAAGATGCAACTAACACCAACAACTTCAATGAAATGATGTTTTTAAAAAAAAAATTAAGGTTCCAGCTGAAGAGAGGCCGCTAACTGCGTTTTCCCTGGATAGCATAACAGACTTGCCAACAGTAGTAGAGAGCAACCTAAAGCAAGCTAACAGAGGAATATACAGAAACGTTCAAGAATAGGAATGGGGCCGGATCTGAATGTTAGTGTCCACTCTCTAGCCGTTTCCACACATTGAAAAAAATTTTATCTGACCTCCCTAACAATCCAGTTCTGTTTCTAAAAACTTACTTTACTGAGTTTTGTACCATCTCAATTAAAGTGATAGTGCCACCAAAATCCGAACTTTGTTACCGTAATAATTTCTTGTTCACATCAAACATGGAAAAATGGGTGACTACTTTTACATAAAATCAAGATTAAATACTAAATATGCTGAATAACTTTCTGTGGTAAGCTTTACATCACAGCAGTAATCCACAGACTGCTCACAAGTTGCTGGTTACCTGGATCAGCAAGTAACCTCACAACCATTTTAACTGTGTTAGCTCAAGTTAGCAATACTGGCTAGTGCCAAAATATTTAGTTCTCTCCAAGGAAAGTTTCCATCCTTCTCCAAATATTTCATATTTAAATCAATCAGGGGTGCTGCAACATCAAAATACTGGGGGAAGAATATTATTCAAGACAGAAAGAGCAGCTATCTGCAGACAATTATTATTTTACAGTTGCCCTTTCTGCCACCTTGTCCCTCCCAATTTCTAAGTGATTCTAACATTTACACACTTCATGCCAAAATATTAACAGTAAGAATAGTGTTCATAATTGCTTTCTTTCCCTTTTGTAGCCAAGGAGAATGGGATTAAAAACAATACATAAAAATATAAAATAAAACCCTACCTCAAGAAACCTCATTAAGGAGCAATGTCTATAAACAGCTCATCACTTTCACTTTGCAAGCATCAGGACACTGTTTCTAAGGCTAAGAAATCACTCYACTTAGTCTAAATAAAAAAACAATTGAAAAATCTGCATCCTATGAGCTTTGTAAACTAAACAAACCCAGGATTCTTTTCCAAATGACTACAGATCATTGTCAATAAAGATATTACTGAGTAGGGGACACAAACAAGTGTGAAAAAAATTTTTTTTATTTGCGTCATGAAAGGAACAGATAAACTATCCAGAAGAGAACATAGTTTTATCAACTATTCCCTTAAAATGTTAATTTTTCATGATACCAGTTCACTGAGAACTTCTCCCATGGCTTTCAAAATACTCCTTCTCATAATTTGTATTCCAAAACCTATGTATGTGCCCCTGTTTTTCTTCTGAAGATTCACATGAAAGAGGCACAATATTGACAATGCATACCTAGCATGTTCCCTTTTCTGCTTAAAAAGTTGCTTTTCATTTCTGTAGGCTTGCGTTACAGAGTCAGACAGGCATCTACACAGGTATTAAGGATGCTGCCTTGGAAAATGATCCTGCCTTGGCTCTGGTTTGCAACCAATTGAATTAATTCTGGTATGGAAAAGAAATCACATTTTGCTTGGATGGCGCACCATCCTAAGACAAGTACATCTTCTAATTTTCACTCTTCCAATACCCAGACCAGCATCAGCAGGTTCAGAGGCAGCTCCAGTATCTCCAGTGTGTGCAGCCTAGGACACCACCACTCATGTCAATGCCTTGCTATACTACAAACGCAGTATCTATAGCTCTTAATTTTTTTTTAATATTTTTAATATTTTTTCTTACTTCCCTTCTAAATAAGATGAGAAACAAATCATGGCTGACAGTCCTTCACCACAAAAAGCATCACTGGCCTCCCTCTACTCCCACTGAAGCCAGTGTTAAAATTCCCACTAATCTCAGGAGTTACGGAGCTCGGCCAACACCAAGCACTCTTGAAAAACACCAGCCTTCATCTCCAGCGTCTTGAAATGAGTACAAAAAGGAACAGGTTTCTACCTTACGCGTGTCATAACATTTTCTGCAAGAGATGTCACTGTTCCTTAGTTTAATGACCTGTGACATTTGGTGGTGAAGTCAAACCTGTTGCTCTAAAGGTTTCTACTAGGCAAGCTCTGATGGAGYGAACAATTGAGGATTTAGACGGGATTTTTTTTTCTCCTTCATACTGCAATACAAAAGAAAAAAAAGTGACATGCCCTTGTTTTCCAAGTTTCCGTTCGGCTGCCACAGGCAGGGCAGTTTTGGCYGTTTTTCCCCGCAGGGTTGATGCATTTGGGGTTTGGTTTCAAGGGCAGTGGCCTGAGCGGTGGGAGCGGGTTGGGGGGGAGACAGACTTGGAAAGCATTGAGGGGTATCTGTTCAGCTTCAAAACGCCTCAGAAATCCAGTCAGGTGGGAGAAAAATAGAAGGCACTCAGGGCACAAACAAAATAGGATTAGTTTAGCCTGGTAATTTATAATAAAAGGTGTGGACAGAGTTCTTTAGGGAAATTCACAGAGGGAAGCCTTTGGAATTCATAATTGAAGCAAAAAGGCAGCTGTGGAGTCGTCTTCTCAGCTGGTGAAAGACAACAGAAAATCATGCTCAAGACTGCTGGGCAGGAAGAGGAAAAGTAAGCTGTTTTGCAGGACAGGATTGTCTCCCAGATCTCCTGTCTCATTTTGGAATGTTTTCTGGCTCAAAAAAAGACAAACTCCTGCGATCACAGACTAACAGTCAATACCAACCTCCCTGAAGCTTTATATTTCCAGTAGCTCAAAAAAAAAAAAAAAAAAAAAAAAGCAATTTTGTATTGGCTGGAAAGTTTTAAATCTTCATGAAAAGGAAAAAAATATCTTTCTTATGCTCAAAGATTAAAAAGATACTATGCATCTTCTTCCCCACTTTACCATGAATATTTTAATTAGATCCTTTACAAAACAACGGCTAACACAATAAAATCCACATGCATGGTTTGAATGAGAAGACAGGTTGGCAAGGAAGGGCTTTCTTCACTCATGGTGGAGCACTAGAGGCAATTGCTGATGAGCTCAAGGTTACCTATATAATGTGAAGAAACAAAAAGCTAAAGCAAAAACACTGCATTYTCTAAACGAATTTCTGTGTATTTCCACAGCTCGCATCACTATACCAGCATATACTGTTTCCCTTCCCACATTCAGCTGAAATTTTATAGTTCAAAAGAATGTTTATTTAATTTTAAATATTACTTGCGGACGTGTGACAGCACTGCTGCAGGGAATAATCATGATTTTGAGAGTAAGGACAGATTCTGCTCTTGTTGAAGTCCGTAGCAAAATCCATTTTGAATTTAGTGGCATGAGGATCAGACCTGCTAGTCTGTGTTCTTCACTTCGACAAGACAAATTGCTTATGTCAAAGTATATCTGAAGTAGCCAATTTGCAATAGCAAAACATTTATATTAATATTGTTTCTACTGCCTGACCCTCTGGCTGCGTTACAGCACTGGACTCATTATTTTTAATAGACTAAAAGTAAATATATTATGTAGCTAGTAAGTCTAACTTAATTACTGGGTAAAACAAAGATTTCAGTGGGGAAAAGTCTGGGATTACTAAATTATTATGCATGGTAAAGGAAAGAGATAATTCTGTCAATCCCTCACACAAATGTCAGTAGGAGTATCAMATAGACATCTGATCATATGTTTGGCTTGCTTAGACTTTTTTTGGAAATGTTTGGTTAATAAACTTCAGTAGTACTACTGTTCATAACTTCCACCTATGCAAAGTTTTTTTCAGTACTAATTCAAATCTACAAATTGGAAAGCAATCAAATAAATATTGACATATTAGAACTGCTAAAACAAATCTTTTGACATACAGGAAACATACAGGTCCAGTACAGCACAACAAAGGCCAGAGACAGATATCATTAACATTAGAAAAAGCCAGACCCTAGCTTTCCAGTATGATACAAATGTTCCTAAAAGTGATCAGCCCTACAGCTTGAGATAAACTCCCTCAAAAGCAAGTTCTGCTCAGCATCAGACTAGGAGCAATAATTCCTGGTGGTGCTAGAAGCTAAGAACAGGGACATTTTGAGAACGTTCCTTACTGCTACCTTCTTTGTTAGAAAAGGACAAACTATTTGAAAGGAATTCAGAGGTTTTCTTTTTTAAGTCTACAAAAATGACTCCAGCAGAGATGTACTAATGAGCAAATTGCAGAAAGGCAGAGAAAGGAACAACATGAATTTAACTGGCTGTATGGTTTTAGAAATTACATATTAAGTAAAAATAAGGCTTTCGCAGAGCAACATATAATTTGGCTCCTTGCTAAATTCCCAGAGTGGCTTCAGGAAAAAACTATCTGCATTAAACCATTACCCAGTTCTTAGAGTTCAGCTGACATGTATAATCCAGCAAAAATGTTTTAAAAGAAGTTATAATAAACTGGAGGTACACTCAGCATTTATGGAGGGAAGAAAACCAATCAGCAGAAAAATGTCAGGTGTGAATACTGACCATCTCCAAGGGATATATTCTTTTAACATAAACATTAGCTGTCCATCCCCAATACAGGCTATCCATTTTGTGCTAACATGTTTCATGTGTTAGCATACACACTACAATCATCTAATAAATCAATAGGAGGAGTAAAGATGTTAAAAGTTAGTAACAACTTGCAGAAACAGAGAACAGTGTAGAACAGATGCACAAGAAAAAAAAATAGTGCTTATATATGGCATGCCATATCTTGTAGCACTGGTGATTGTAGACAGAATATTAGTTTGTAGAGGGCTTGAACTTTCAGAATAATTAGAGACAGAAGATGAGATAATTGGCTGAGTTATCACAGAAACAGAAGAAAAATCACTACAAAGTGGAATCCAAGGCTATAAAGGAAAAATGTATCCTAAAACAAGAGATCAAAAGCAAAGCTTCTGAATTATGCTTACCACGGTGACATTTTATAATATATTTTAGTAGGAGTTTTAGGAATACTAAATTAGAAAAGCCAGGTTAACTCAATAGCAAAAAAATTCACCAAACCCACACATAACTATATGCCTTTTATTGTTTAAAATTGTGTGATGTGGTTTTTTTGCTTTTTTATATTCTGCACAAGAAATGCAGGATACACTGTAGAAACCTCACTTTTGAACTAAAACAAAATAAGGATTAGAAGACAATCACCCTTTTGAAGACCTTTCACACTTTGCCTCCAGTTATGAAAGACAGACTTAAAAGAAAAGCATAGGTCACGTTGCTAATAGTTCCCATACCACTTTTAGTGGTGTGGCTCTAGGATAAACTGTCCTTGAAAATAGTTAAAACTACTTTCAAGGTCAGAGACACCAATTTTTTTCAGATAATGACAATCATATCATTTGTAAATCTATCACAATTTTTTCTCAACAAGATTAACACTTCTCAGGGCATATTTACATCATACTATCATACTAGTCCTCTCAGAACATAAGAGATCTTCAGGTGACCTCCCATCACCCAAAAGAAAGGGTCGAATTAAATAACCTGAGTGGACAGCAAAAGTCATTACACAGAACATTACACTTGCTCAAACCTAGCTGTGACATTCCCATTTCCAAGACTTTGGGTTAAAAGATTTTTGTGTTACTTTTACCCCTTCCCTGAAATAAAGGAGAACTAGTTGATATCAGAAGTTTTAAAATCATTTCCCCTAGATCTAAAAGCAGCTTCTATCTTTAAAGTCTTGCAGACTTGGGTATTTAAATGGTTTCTGAAACGGGCAATGTACTGATGATTGCCTGTAGCCCAAGAAGACTCCTGACAGTTTCAAACTGAGCACAAAGTATCCTGGCGAAAATGAACAACATGTGATTTATTAGATACAGAACAAGATGGAAGGTTTGAAATTTAACAAAATTAACTACAGATAAGTGGAAGCATGTAAAAATATCTGCTGTAAGAATAAGAAACAAAGAACTGTATATCTTTCAGCTAGCTTGAACAAATATATGACCTATATGGAACAATATATCAAAACCTTTATCTAAGCCAACATTTTGGCTAAAGCATAATAGAGTCAAACTTGGGACACAGCTGCTTTCATTGTTAGAAACAATTTGTAACAAAGCCAAAAGAAAACAAAACAAAACTACAGAAAAAGACAAGCCAGCCAGCTCTACTTGTGACAATTGCAAGCTCTTGAGGATAATTATTTCAAAAATACTCCGCTAGGGTATTAAAGGTTAGATTCACAGAGGACCTTATAGCAGTTAAATTTCCCTCACATTCAGAAACACAAGCCTAAAAACTCTTGCCCAAAATTACGAGTATTTATGGTTTTAGGAGCCAGGTTCCCCAGGCACCAGACGATCTACTTATGCACATTATTAGAAGGGCTCCTGTTTCCTTAGTGATGAACAGCCTGCCGAGAATGACAAAATGGATGCTTCCCATCTATGTCTCCGAAGGCAGCAGATGCCCTGAGAGGTGTTCAAACACACACATTTGCATTAATGTAATCCAGAGTGGGTGGCTGGGTCAGTTCAGGATGAACTGGCATTACTTTCTTTTATACAGAGTTTATCAGTAGGAACATCAATTTATGTTGTAAATCACTATGTTTTCTACTCAGCCACAAGGATTTGAGCCCACAGTTTCCGGAATAATAATCCCAAACTGTAGACTGTTGTAAAATCTTGGGAAGGAAAAAGGGAGGCCTTGGCCAATCCCTTCTTCTTCAGCTATGTGCTAAAGACTTCTGGTTCCCTGCAGCAGAGGAAGGACCGCTCTGCACCCTCCCAACAGCAACTTCAGTGCCAGTTACGGAATTAAAGGAACATCATTTGTGACTGAACTGCAATATGTTATTTCAGTGATACAAGAGAGTAATAAATCCAGCTCTATTCATTGCTTAAATTGGCCTTGCAGCTAATACTTATTACTGTCAGGAACTCAATTTATACTCCAAGTTCTTTAGGTTAGAAACTACCTTTTCCACCACATATTTTTATGTGCAACACAAAAAGCTTCAAATTCAGAACAAAAAATGCCGCAACAAGAGCASACAGAGCCTACCAGTGAATCAGCTTGACATTTGCTCTAGCCAACTACTGGAGAGCATTGCTATTTAACTTTGGGTCACATGATTAGATTCATAATAATGTTTACAGAGCAAGCCTCCAGTGATTTTACATCATGCCTGGAGAAGATAAATGACAAGGTTTTCCAGGTCAAATGGGCTAATGCACTGTTTTGCAGTCTTTGAAATGATGGAGACAAGGGGAAAGAATAAAAACACCCCTTCCTGAACAGTTTCTCCAGTCTCGCTTTTGATTATTTTCCAGAGTTCAACATTTTCAAGTGTGTCAAATAGGATCACAGTAGTTTTGCTTCAGTCAGCAAAGCTGGTCTGGTAAGTCTGGCATTATGAAGAGCTAGATAGTACTTCACCTTATGGAGCTGTAAATCTCAATGTTATTCTTGCCTGCCTTTTCTAAAATGAGTATGACATCTTTGTTTTTTATATGAACTATAAAACAATTTCAGATTGACTGGCAGGAAAGGCTAGAGCTTTAACTGCTTACAAAGTTTTCTGAAATATTAAATCAGAAATTAGTTTACTACACAAGCTGTTTTCCTTCCTGGTGCAGGCAAAAATGTTCAAACTGGAATAGAAGTCTTAGATCTCATTTTTATATGTAAATATATACATGCATATGTGTGTGGGGGGGGTCTGTGTGTGTATATATATGTACACTTATACATACGTGTGAGAGAGGGCTTTGTGTACACACACACACACACACACACGTTTCCCAACACACACAGGCATTTAAAAAAAAAAAAATCACTGAAAATAGCTTCTCCCCCTTCCTCCCCCCCCATCCTTTTTTAAGTAGCACTGAATTCTTCTAGGTAACTTCAGTGAGGATTCAGGGTGTGGAACAAACCCACCACCACTGCATATGTGTGCTCGGATCTGCATTTTGATGTTTCAGTCATGCTTCTGGCATCGCCTGTGCCCTAACTAGCTACTTGTCAGCTTYCTGACTCAGTACCCTTCCACAACTTCCAGAAGATTATTCTCAGGTTTTATTCTGTCATAAATCACTTGAGTCATGTCAGTAAATGATAAGTCTTTAGTCAGAAATGTTAACATCATCACACATTGCTCCACGGATGAGGCTGGTTTTTTTCTTTATAAATGCCTGCAAGTAGTAGTAGATGAAAAGTTTTTATGGAAAAACTCAGAAAATACAGCTCCTTCTTCCAACAGCACATCTACTCAATTCCCAATCTTTTTCATCTCCAAGCATATTAAAGAGCAGAATTTTTCTTTCTTCAGTTTTGAGTATTAGAAGACCAGTTACTTGAGAAAGGTACGCAGTTTGTAAACTTTAACATAAATAATTTTCCAATCAGTTAGGGCAACTGCAAAAATCCATGGTGTTCCAAGTTCTCTCTTCCTTTTCCTTCTTTCTCCAATGCAAAAATACAGAAAACATACAGAATTTGACAGCTTAGGAAAAAAAAAAATCAAAGGGAAACTCTGACCTGGGCCCAAAGCAAAAGTACATTTTGCCCAAATCTCTTAGACATGAGAAGAATCCCCCACATTCTTCAGGAAATGTATTTCTTTTCTTTCCTTCAGGCTCTGGGGGACCTGCTCTTAGCTGTGCAAGCACCATGTGGCATTTGTGACACTTGGAAGAACTGCAGTTAGTAATCTGCTTCCTGCTGAGCAGGGTTCAGTAAAAGTTACTCACCAAATTGAGTCAGATGTTGGAAACAAACAGGGGTCATTTGTACAGCCTACTTTTAAGGACTTTTTGGTTAGGGGTGAGGAAGAGGCCAACTAAAAGTCTAGACTGCTTCCTCTTCTACAAAACAGACCAGTATGTCTTTATCCCAATAAAACAGTTTGAAAGACTTGTATGTACTGTGAAAGTGGTAAGTAGTATATATGTTTCCACCTTCATTAAACATAAATAGAATGTCTTCAGGGAAATTAAAAGTCTGTGTGTTCCACTAGTTCCATGAAAAATTTCACTGCTGATAGAAAAATCTTATACACAAGTAGAATCTCTCACAGAACATCTGCACCCCCTGCTAACTGTGGCCACATTTACCAAGGATGATCATACTCACCTCATAAATATTTACATGACCTATAAAAATGTTTATAGACTCACTCTCAATTCCAGTAGCATCCTAGAATATATCCTGCAAAACATCTTAATCCAATTATTGCCCTGTAGCTTAATGGTTAGCAGTGCAAATTCTTGCCAACTATAAAAAATATGAAGTGGATAAAAGATAATTGAGCAGTACAGTTGTGCCTCTCATCAGGAGAGCATAAAGAGTTTTATCCAGGTGACTTCTCTATCTCTCTCTATATTGACATATTTTGACAGTCGTGATCCTACTGAAGAAATGCACACACTCATACCATAATTTAGTTTAATCAGTTCAGAAATTGAACAATTATAACATGAAAATCCTTAGAAAAAAAAGAACACAAGTAAAATAACATTTCCTTTAACTTTTGTAAAAATACAGCCAAGTAATGCAACTCCTAGCATGCTTGTGGAAACCTGAACAACTTCCTTGGCTTCAGAGCTGCAGAATCAGTTTACTATTCCAAAAAGGCTAACACTACTCTTCTAGTGCTACAATATCAATAAGTATGGGTCATCATAGATAGCAGTTTTGCTCCTGGAACTGCTGCCAAGAAAACTCCAAATCAGTAAACTCCAGATCCCTTGAATCAAGTCCTTTATTTTCTTATGTGAAAATGTTGTGTCATCAGCAATTTGGGGAGAGGAGAGAATTAAGAAAACAAGGAGAAACTAGAACAAACAAAAGTTTTCAAAGCATTTTATCACAAATCAGGCAATAGTATTTGAAAAAGAATGATCCCAGCATTATTAAAGTGAATTAAATGCATATTGTGGCAGCATCTGATGATGAGGCAAGCCTATAGAAGGCAAGTTTGAGATTGGCTTGAAGTCTTCTAAACAGATAAGGTTAAAAATGTAGCTATTAGACAGAACTTGTTTTGTACAGCTGCAGCACTTGTGGACACAATCTGGCTGTTGCGTACTTCATTTTCCTACATTATTTTAATCACTAGAGTTCAAGTTAAGCATAAATCAACTAGAAGCTAAATATTTTATTTACTTGTAATTTCTTCTAAGAAAATTGTAGCCAGAAATCACAGCAAAGAAAAAGCATCTGTTCTCATAGCTGCAAAGTGTCCATTCATGACTTGTCAATAGGATGGAAAGATTAAGAGTATCCAGTCTTATAATTAAGCACAGCAATCTCACCTCTTTTCACATTTGTTAGAAGACATATTCCAGATGGGCTCAAAATTAATGAAACACTGGTTAATAAGCGTATGACAACATGCCCGTCTAGTCCAGCTTTTTCGTAATACTTCAGCCTGTTGCTATATTCCTGCATCTTTCACTACTGGGATGCATTTTCACTTCTGTACAGCCTGTCAATATCATCGTAAGACTTTTCTTTCTGCTGTGAATATCATCCACAGCTTTAGTTCAGTGCCATCTGCTATACACCTTAGGACTCCCAAACAAAAGCCTTTTCCTTCAAAAGAACAATCATTTGGAGGCATAAAATCCCCTACTGTGTTGGTATAATTTGGAAAGCATCACACAATCACAAATTTCATTTAATGTTTCTCCACTGACTATTTTACTTATTATTTTTTCATCCATTTTTATTAGCATTTTGAGCCAAAGCATGCTAGATGGAATTGTTTTCTGATTTCCTGCTGATCTGAAAGTGATAAAACGTAAAGAAGAGACAGCATAAGGAGGGCATGTTAAATTTTCTTTGCTGATGTATTCTCTGCTGTTCAGATGTTTACAAAAAATGGTCACCTTTCTGGAAATATTTGTCCTCAGCTCTCCGGATTTGAAGGACAGGAAAAGAGGTAAGGATAATGCCTGGTGTTGAAGTGGCAACCAATTTACTGAATGAAAGCAAGAATAAGTAATTCACTATTTTTTGTATACTTTGAAACAATGTTTAGAAATATGCTGGGGTTGGATCAGCCTGAAAGGGAATGACCTGTTTCAGACATATCCCTCAAATTTGAAAGCAATCTTTCCCAGCCCTCTAAAATACTCTAAATGGAAGAAATAAAGTATAGTCACATTTTCAAAGATGCCTCAATGGCGGCTTTACGGTGGCTCTGGGCCAAGGCAATGCTAAGTCTCATGAAGCCAGAGGCTCAGCCCCTGAGATGTATGCACTTCAGATAGCTTACASGTATCTAAATTGTATCTAAGCAAGTGCATTTGTACTAGATGCATCTAGCAGTGCATAAAGCTCTGTATGATAAGCAGGTTAAAATAGCCTGCAAGCAGCTGCAGGCTGCCACAGGAATGGTTCCAGTATCTAAGGTAGCTCAACTACCTATGTTTATTCAACGATCTGCACTATAATCCATCCACAGACAAACCGAGGACTTGAGAGCTTTGTTTAATTTTCATTAATACCCAAAGCATATTCTAATGCTCTATCTGCGTGTATACAGAGTTTTCCCTACTTCACAGTTCAGCACAGCAAGAGCACAAAGAGTGACTAGACCAGACTGCATCACTGCTAAATTAGCAGTGTTCACAGCACATGGCACTTTACTGTGTCCCAATATTCCCTGCATCTACACAATTTCATTTTATTTCATTTGCTTATTTATGCAGGAAATTATTAAAGGAAAAACTAAATGAAAAACCCTCTCCAGCTCTGCTGAAAACATAACTGGATTCCTGATTTGTTGCACATTGTCAGTACTTTTTGTATATTAGAGCAAGTGAGCAGCATGACATGATAATGAATTAATGCACTGTTTGAAGAGGTATGACTGGCTAAACTGACCTTGTCTACTTGAAAATAACCAGAACAGTGGTAATTACCCAGCAAGCATTCTTCCAAAAAGCCAACAGCAATCAAATGCATTTGGACACACCATACCTAAAATTGTAACAGCATATTGTATATGAGTCTTTTATCATTATCAATAGATGAATTTAGTTTGACTGATATAAGTCAACTAAATAAGATTCCGTGAATTACTAAACAATAACTGAAATCTACAACAATATCAAACAGTTRGCATGACAAATTTATCTCTCGCTGAAATGATTCCTCTAGATTTCCCCAGCTGTCATGGCTTAGAAAAAGCGAAAATATTTCTGACCTTTTTTTTTGTTTGTTTCCTTTTTCGATTAGACTACTCTCTGCTACAACTTAGAGTTAAGATTTTTGTACCTGGTCTGCATCCATGCGATTCCTCATATATCTTGAAAAGTTTGAATTAACTCCATAAATTTAAACACAAGGCCAAATTTCACTGGGTTAGACATACACACACAGAAGCACAGTATTCACCCCTTCCAGTTTTAAAGATTAGAAAGTATTTATTTGCAGCTTTGTTTGATGGGAAAAGTAGCAAAACAAAGATCACTGATTAGTTGTTCAGTATCTTCCAATTTCTACAATCCTGTTCTTCTCAGTTCGCTATATGTACATACATTGACACTACTGGATCTCTGCCTTTTCATCCTTTTGCTGAACAGCCTGCTTTACCTTACTGAACTTCCTTTTGTAGARCTTGCTCATTTTCTCCCAACATTTTTTCTTGTTGCAGTGACTATACCTTTTAGTTTAATCTATCCCATTAAGTGTTGCATCTCTCCTTGGAGCTTTCTGATATCAACCTATAAAACAGGAACACAGTGAACTATAGACCTGCTTCATTAGCAATATTTAAAAATTCTATGCAAGCGTCTTACTTTCAGAAATTCTCCAGAAACAGATTTCACAGTTACTTCAGGCTTTTCAGTTTGGAGTTGTTCTTTTTGTTTTCTTTCCAGGAGATTCTTCAAATCTCTTCTGAAAGGTAACTTTGAGTTAATGACAGGGTAATGCCGATATAAACTAAGGTTGAAATGTAACATTACTGGTGACTGAGAGCTCGAAGGATCAGCAATAGCAGATAAAGCATTACCTCCTAGGCTGCTTGCTAACTTGTAAAATCTAAGTCAGCAGCAAGCCTGAAAAAGCTGCAAGAAAGTAATGTTTATACTAAAAACACAGGTAGTTTTCTGAAAATCCAGTCAATGTCCAGGGGAGAACACTGCTCTTAGGAACCGTAACTGATATTCATATCCTTGTTGCAGCTTAAGAAGTAGACCTGGGCCTGCAGTAGTCTTAAAAAAAAAAAAAAAAAAAA